>NC_056737.1:204382850-204553175 GCF_019279795.1 Protopterus annectens | reverse complement strand
AATACTGAATAACTTAAAGCCCTGACAGGAGTTGCAGTTTTCATCAGCTTTACTTGCAGACCCCTGGCAAGAGAGTTAACAACCACTATTACATCAGTTTCTGCTGAAATTCACATCAGTTAAACAATGCTAGGCCTCACTACACAAATACTGCACCCTGGAGTTAATATTCAGTAATGAAATAGTTGTCTCTCCTTACCATTCTTCCTACTGCCCACCCCATCCATTACCATGGCTCTCTCCATGTGGAAGATCCCACCCTATGAAAAAAGGTTTAAGGGGGGACTTGAATATTAATCTACCCAGTGATTAAAAATAGCCTAAGATAAAGATATGATTGCTTCAACAATCCCTCCTGCAGTGAATAACTCCTATAATTACTATTGCAGAGATCCACGTGTTCCCATCAGTGTACGAGGTATACAGCATACAACATCAATACTTTAAGTAGCAAATAACACATTTAAGATTATGTCATTCACAAAAAAAATCTTTGCTCTGCATGATCAAGACAGGAACAACCTGAAGTAGTCAGAAAGCCATTTAAATGTAAGTGACACACACCTTTATTTTATTCCATTACAAAAAGGCGCAGTGCTGTCAAACATACAAAGCTACTGTAATGCATGCAGCAAGCTGATGACATTTTGATATTTGGAAAAAGACACAGCAGTTAAGCACCACAGTGGTGTGAAACCTGATTTTAAAAAATGTTAAGCAACCCATGGCAAAGTTATAAAGGCTGTGTTGGTTCCACGCTAAGCAGTAAAATCTGGCAGTACAAACGACAGCAGCAGAATTAAAGATTTGCTGTCCACCGATAACATGTCCCCAAATTCCTGCTCTTAACATAGAAAGTTACTAGAATGATAGCATGTGTGTTTGCCTGACTTACTGAATAATACAAAGTTTCTAACCTCAACAAATGACATTTAGTGTCCTCAATGTTCAGTAATTTGTCTGAAAACCACAGACTTCATGAGGAACACACCTAACATATAAGGCAAAAATCTGGACATTCTGCGAAAAGCTCCATGCACTACAAAGAATCATGAGCGTTTAGCCAGTGCTAAAGCTAGTATTATGTGTTCTCGACATAGATGCTTAGATTCACCTCTCAAATTTCACTCTAGAAGTGAATTCTTTGGCATCAATGTCTCGAGCACATAATAATGTGGTTAGCATTAGTGAACCCACTCATAATCCTCTGTTATACATATCAAACATTTTTAACACTGCAAGTACTGACTGTGCATATCAGGTGAAAAGAGTATTCATACTCCATTAAAAGGCCGAGAAAAACAAGTACACAGCATTACAAATGCACTTTTTGTGGGACATTAAAAATGAAACAACCCATTTCTCATAACAGCTATGCTTCTTTACAATTAGCAAACATTTCTGTTTTTCCTTGGAACTGCCTTTTCAGCATTTTCTTAACTATTAGCATTTTTCTTTATTTTTATTACAGTATTAATCATTTAATACCAACCTCAGCTGATGCTGGCCTGTTAGAAGGCATACACTCCTGGTCATACAAGTAAGGTATTGGTTTCCCTCATAACTGATTTGGCTCTCCTGAAGCATGCAGATCTGGTAGGCTCACAAAAGACAGTGCTACAAAACAGATGATAAAACAATAGTTATGGTTATTATTTAATACACTATTAATAATTTGAAATGAAAGTGAATTATATCTACCAACACTCTCAATACTCCCCCCAACAGAATGCCTAAAAGAGTTAAAAATTTGTTCCATTCCAAATGCAGGTAAAGCAAGAGTAATACATAAGACTACATACCACAAAACAGAATTTCTGGAAAAAAACATGCACACTCCCTCCAGTTTACTTGCAGTATGTTACTTTGCATTCCGTTTAAGTCAGTTGTATACACTGTACCTGAAATGTATTGCAGTCAGTAAAAACCATGGTAGAAAGATGGCCAATGCACTTTTATTATGAAATTTCTGGAACCCTAAATAATTTTGTTTTTTTTACATACGTGATGGACTAGCATAATCCCACAAAATTCTGCATAGTTATGGATATATATAACGAAGAGGCCACACCCATCCATCATAACATAGGGGCAAAATTCACACCTGCATGGTGGAACTTTTCACATCAGTAACCTTACAGTAAAAAGAAGCTGTACTCTATTTTAAACAAAAGTATAAATTTTATGAGAAACCTATAAATGAACCATCACCGAATGCAGAGCCAGTTATGATCTCAGAGTCAACAGCAATCAGCACAGCAGCAAGAATCAAAGGATATAGCTGTCCCAATGGAAACTCTCAGGGAGTGTGACTGGCACCGCAAATGAGTTTCTGACTGGGAGCAAGTGCAGTAACAGCTTCATTTAAGTAGGTGAAGCTGTGTAAATAAACATGGTTAACTGTTTATAGTGTGTTTGTTTTTGGAATTGTAAGCATTGATCCTAATGGTGTCTGGTCCTCTAGTCAGATTCCTAGATGCGGTGCTTTCATGTTCTCCCTGTGTTGGCATGTTTTCAATGAGTGCCCCAGTTAGCTCCCATCACCTAAAGCCATGCAGGAAGATGAACAAGGTGATCCCCTAAGCTGCCCATAGGTTTAAGTATGCATGCACATTTGGGCATCATGCAGTAGACTGGTATGTTAACCCAGGATTAGTTGTCTACCTCGCACCCAGTGACTACAGGAACAGACTCTTCACTTCCCAGACATCCTGAATATGATAGAGAGGGTTTCTGAAAATAAACAAACTAATACATAAATGAATCCTAATCCACTACCGTGAATGCAAACATTACAACTCCTGTCATGAAATACTTTCTTGTTGATACTAATCTCGGATAACTTGGAGGCAAGTCCTTTGCCTTCCTTGAGTCACTACATCACATAAAGTACAGTTTTGTACCTACCATAAATGTAGATGTCCGATAGGTATGCATCTGCAGTCCTAACATATGGGTTGTCCTGCCTCAGGCAGCCCTTCGGTCGGCCGGATTCCAAAGTCTGGGTCTGGCCTCGGCTGATGTCGCACTTCACCTGACGTCATAGCTGCTGTTTATTGGGTATAAAGGTATCAGCCGACGCCATTTTCCTCAGTGTTTCTTGCCCCAGATGGCAGGTGCCCTCTAGGAAGGCTAAATTTGGATAAATGCAAATAATTCCAAACAGTAGAGAGCAAACAATATAAAAAAATATATATACATATATACAAACAAATACACCATAATAGATTCCCCCAGCTAGCTAAAAGAGGGGTAAATACCCTAGGAATACCACAGAGGGGAAGGAGGCTGGGTAATCCTGACTGCAGATGCATACCTATCGGACATCTACATTTATGGTAGGTACAAAACTGTACTATGTCCTTCAAGGATGCATCTGTAGTCCTAACATATAGGTAGAATACCATAGCCAAACTGGGGGAGGAGGCACTAAGATAAAGATGGTGTAGTTAAGATCCCTTGCAAAACAGCAGTTGCAAAACCTGCTCGGGATCTAGAATATAAGGGAAGATTATAATGCTTGGCAAATGTATGCACGGAGCTCCAAGTAGCAGCTTCTAAAATGTCTTTGGTAGCCACTCCTCATAGGAAAGCTGTAGTGGTGGCTGTAGCTCTTGTGGAACGAGGTCTGATATTTTCAGGAGTTGTCTTTCCATGAAAAGAGTAGCAAAATCGAATGCAATTTCCTATCCATTTTGAGATTGTCTGTTTTGAAATTGCTTTTCCTTGCATTCCTGTTGCATATGCTACCAGAAGCTGGTCAGTTTTTCTGCTGGTCTTAGTTCTGTCCAGATAGTAGCGTAATTGTCTGTGCACATCCAAGGTATGTAGCAGTCTTTCCCCCTGTTCTGTGGGTTGGGGAAGAATGTAGGTAAATGAATCGCTTGGTTCAATGATACTCTGGAGACCACTTTTGGCATAAAGGTAGGGTTAGTTCTCAGAGAGACTCTGTCCTGATGGAAGATAAGGAAGGGTTGTACTTCCATTAATGCCTGTAACTCAGATACCCTTCTTGCTGAAGTGATTGCTAGCAGGAAAGCAGTTTTCAAAGACAAGAACTGTAATTCTGCTGTTGCTGCTGGTTCAAAAGGGGGAAGTGTTAACTTTTCCAGCACAAAGTTGAGATCCCATGTAGGTAAAGGTGGTTTTCTTGGAGGTTTTACATTTTTGATTCCTCTCAAAAACTGCCTGAGTAGAGGATGAGAGAAGACAGGAGGATCCATGTTGTATTCTGCTGAAATTGCTGATGCATGAATCTTAATGGAGGAGTAAGACAGGCCATTGTGGAACAATTCTGCTAAATATTCCAGGACGTGTGCTATGTTTGCCAATGAATTTTCTCCCTTTGCTGCACTCCAAATGAGGTATCTTTTCCACTTGGCTGAATAAGTCTTCCTTGTGGAGGGTCTGCGTGCCTCCAGGATAATGTCCTTAACCCTCTGGGATAAGCCTGGGTTATTTTGTTTTATGCAATATTCCAAGCAGCTAGCTGCAGTGTTTTCAAGTTTGGATGTAGGATCTTGTAGTTGTCCTGTGTTAGAAGTAAGGGACATAGAGGTAGAGGCCATGCGTGTGTCCGAGACATGCTTCTCAGTAGCGGGTACCAATGTTGCCTCGGCCAGTCTGGAGCTATCAGGATTACCCTTGGCTGATCCTCTCTGATCTTCAGTAGAACTTTGTACATCAAGGGAAGAGGTGGAAATGCATATGCTGTCAGGTTTTTCCAGCTGAAGGAAAGGGAGTCCACCCTCCAAGCAAGTGGGTGGTATGCTCTTGTGCAGAATTTCTTCAATTGGTGGTTGTGTGGGGAAGCGAACAGGTCTATCTCTGGTAGTCCCCATTTCTTTGTTATGGCTTTGAAGATATCTGGATGAAGCATCCATTCGTGAGCATCCGTGGTAGTTCTGCTTAAGGTGTCTGCTAGAGAATTTTCTTTTCCTGGTACAAATCTGGCCTGAAGTTGAATGTTGAGATTCAGGGCCACATTCCACAGGTCCATTGCCATCCGGCATAGAGGATATGAATGTGTACCTCTCTGTTTGTTGATGTACCACATGACTGTGGTATTGTCGGTCCTTATCAGCAGATGACCCTGTTGAAGGAGTGGTCTGAATGCCTGGATCGCATGTTTCACTGCCAGCATCTCCTTTAGATTTATGTGTAGATTCAGCTGGTCTTGGGTCCATAGGCCTTGAATACACTTGTCCACCATGTGTGCCCCATCCTAGGTCTGAGGCGTCCGTGGTGATGGTCTGGCTTGGATGAGGTTTGTGGAAAGGCAAGCCTCTGTTCAACTGACAGGCCTGAGCCCACCACAGGAATTCTTGCTTCAGGCATGGAATTATTGGAATCTGGGCTTCTAGACTGTGCTTGTGTTGAGACCATACATTCCTTGGGTACCATTGTAGCTTTCTCATATGCAGCCTGGCATGTGGAACCAATATTATGCAGGATGCCATGTAGCCCAGGGCTTGCAGGACTTTCCGTGCAGTAAGCCGAGTTTGTGTTGTTAATGTCATGAAGTAGGCTGGTAGTTGCTTTTGTTTTTCTTCTGTGAGAAAAGCCATCTGAGTTGATGTATCCAGTTCTGCACCCAAGAATGTTATCCTTTGGGATGGTAGAAGTCTTGACTTTTGCATGTTGACTGTGTATCCCAAGGCTTGACTTTTGCATGTTGACTGTGTATCCCAAGGCTTGCAACAGTTGTATGACATTTTCCAAATCTTTTGTTAATTTTGCCTTGTTGCCCGCTTGTATTAGGCAGTCGTCCAGGTATGGGTAAATTTGAATTCCCTGAAGCCTGCAATGAGCAATTACTGATGCCAGGCATTTCGTGAATACTCTGGGCACAGTAGATAAGCCAAAAGGCAATGCTGAGAATTGATAATGCTCTGATCCTGCAAGAAATCTGAGGTGTCTTCTGCAATCTGGTCGTATAGGGACGTGCAGGTATGCCTCCTTGAGATCTTGAGTCACCAGCCAAGACTCCTTGCCCAGCATGGGAAGAAGCTGCTGGAGGGTCAGCATTTTGAATTTTGGAACAATGAGGTATGTGTTCAGTGCGGACAAGTCTAGAATAGGTCTCCATTGATTTTCTTTTCTTGGTACAAGGAAAAGCCTGGAGTAAAATCCTTGGCCTTGTTCCATAGGTGGTACCTCTTCTATAGCTCTCATCTTTAGTAAGTTGTTGATTTGTCTTAGAGCGTCTGTTTTTTGGCTTGGTGGTAGGTTTGGCATTCCTCTCTTTTTTGGTAGAGTGTGGAAGTGAAACCTGTAGCCCTTGTCTATTGTTTGTAAAGTTCATTTGTCTCCTGTAATGTAATGCCAGTTGTTGGAAAATAAAGCTAGCTTTCCGCCCAAGGGTGCTTCCAGTTGTTCCCTGGTAGGCGGAACTAGAGCCAAGTCATTGTGTCTGCCCTGTGGAAGTGGTTGTAGTTGAATCTGTGGCAGTACTTCTCTGGTTGGTAGGTTGCCACTGACGCCCCCTGTAGGCACCCCTAGATTGACCTCTGCCTCTGGGGCGTCTATTTCTGCCTCTCTGCGCTCTGGAGTTGTCTGGAAAGGACCAATTCTTCGAAGGCCAATTTCTGCTAAACCTCGGAGGTTGGACCTGTAAGAAATCCTTGACTGTTTGGACAGATTTTGCTTTTTCTTCCACCTTCTTTAGAACCTCCTGTGCAGGGAGCCAAACAAACTTTGTTTCTCCATGGGAGCATCTAGGAGTTTTGACTTAACATGGTCTGGTAAGGATTGTTCTTTTAACCAGGCATGCCTTAGAATCACTGTTCCAGTCATAGCTGATCTAAAGGAAGCCTCCAGTGCATCATAGCCACATTTTAAGAAATGGTTACTGACCTGCTGAGAGTTATGTACCAAATCCTGAAGGGACTTGCGGTCTAAAGGTTCAGGAGAAGACAGTTTTTTTATTTAGCTGGTCTAACAAAAATTCCTGGTACTGAATCATGTGAAATTGACAGTTCAAGGCCCTGGCCGAAAGAGTAGCAGAAGTATAAACCTTTTTACCCCATCTCTAATGCTCTAGATTCCCTTTCAGAGGGAAGAGGGTTTTTGGCAGAGGCAGCTGCCACACCTTTAGGGCCCTGTGAAATGGTTTCAGGGTCTGCAACAGGAGCCTTATACAAATGGTAATGTGTGTCCGGGACCCTGTAATATCTGTCTGGTTTGGCAGGGGCTGGAGGAAGAGAATCAGGGGCAGTACAGGCATCATTATATGCATCATCAACAACTGTTAGTACTGGCGGAATGGCTAAAGGCCTACGCTGTGGTAAGTGTAAAAAGGTCCTTAGCCTTTTCCTTGAATCTGAAAAATCCTGGCCCTGCCATTGGAAGTGTTCCCTCATAGCATGCAAGGTTTCCCCAAAGGAAAATTCTTCAGGAGGAGAAGCAGAAGGAATGTAGTCTTCTGCATCAGAATCCTCATAAGGAGAATATGGGCATTCGTGAGGGTCTGCAATGTCTGAGTCATCCGAGGAATAATCTGTAGAGACAGGTTCCAGGGGTTCAGTCCTAGGCCTCTTGTCTGGAGGGGGCTGAGAGGCCCTGTCTGGGTGAGGTTGGGATCCCCTGATCAAAGAAATGAGATCCTCAGCCAGGCTGAGTATTTGGGAACTAGAGGTAGGCCTATGTAAAGGACTTTTAGCAGGTAAGGCCTTAGAAGATTTAGCTGCTTTAGCCCTGGCAAACGCCTTGATAGACATAGAAGCATGGGGGTCTAGCAGCCCCACGTGCAGGGGTAGAAATGTCTAAAGGAATAGTGTCTGACAAATCCTGGGTACCTGCTTCTGTAGCAGTAAATTCAGTAGCAGATTCAGCCATGCTCTGTGAGGCCTCGGCTATCGGAGGCATGTTTTCGGCCGAAGGAAGAACCGGAGGCTCGGTTTCAGCCGAAACAGAGACACTCGCGGTCGGCCTAACCGTGGTTTCAGCCAAAACCGCGGGCCGCGAGTGTCGGTCCTTTTCCTTGCGCTTTTTAGCTAAATGAGTAGTCGGAGTCTCCGACGGCATTTTGTATGCAAAAGCGGGACCAAACAACTCCTCTGCAAACTCCGACCGACGTCTAAGTGTCCGTCGGTTGAAGGAAGCACAGGCTAGACAAGCTGATACGTCGTGGTCTGGGCCTAAACAAGGAAGGCAGTAAGAGTGGAAATCCTTATGAGGTATTTGTTTCCCACAAGTTAAACAATTATTTACTTTGTCTGACATCGGCTGAGGCAAGAAAGAGTCCCCAACGGGTACTTAGCTTTTTAGAAGTCTTCGTGGTAGAAATCTCTGGATCTGACCGACCGGCACTTGCGAACAGCTTCTGCTTCGGGCACCGCGCGGCAAGAAAGACTGAGGAAAATGGCGTTGGCTGATGCCTTTATACCCAATAAACAGCAGCTATGACGTCGGGTGAAGTGCAACATCAGCCGAGGCCAGACCCAGACTTTGGAATCCGGCCGACCGAAGGGCTGCCTGAGGCAGGACAACCCATATGTTAGGACTGCAGATGCATCCTTGAAGGACATCTGGACATTACTTGAATGACATAATACCATGTTAGCTATTTTCCTGGTCTTTGTAGAGTGTCTGTTTTCCAAGCCTCATGATACATCCACAAAGCAAGTAAGGAATAAGACAAAACAAGGTGCATCTCATGGTCTAATGACAGTATCATTACTGCATAAGAAAGCATAAGACACTACATGCTTCTGGCACCAGGGAAGATCTTTTATCAGATGCCAGTCTTTACTTATGCATATAAAACAGATTCTGTATTTATACAGTGTTTTTTATCGGAGTATCTTTGTAATGTATTACACCTTAAGCTACTGCATGTTGATAAAACTGATCCTGATATGTTCAGTATTCATTTTACTGTAAATGATCTGGGTTCATATTATAACATCGAACGCTGAAAACAGTCAACGGTGTTACATCAACACATTCAGCGAACGCTGAAAATGTCGAAACCACAGAACAGCGATTTCTTTCCTAGGGAAAGAAATCGCTGTTTCAACCCCCCCAAAAAAAACAGTGAACACTTACAAACACATACACACATACCCTAATCCTAATTATACCCCCCAAAACTAGTAAAGAACTAAATACACATATGCACGTAACCCAACCATACATCTAACAAAAAAAAAAACAGCAAACATTTTAAAACATATGCACTTACCTTAACCCGCACCCTAACCCTAAGGTCAGTAACTCTCGCACATTTACATAAACAGTGCCAAACACAAACACATGTACCTTAACCCTAATCCCACCCCCCCCCCCACAAAACAAAAGTAAACAGCTAAAAACACACACACACAAGTAACTCAACCATACATCATATTCTTCTTGCAGCTTTTCCTGGTTAGAGGTCGCCACAGTGGATCACCTGTCCGCTCATGATTGGCAGTGGAGTTTTATGGTGTCGAGTTGCCAGCCCAGCGCCCAACCTTTCACAGAAGCCACACACACGCACTCACACCTAGGGCCAATTTAGAGTGTCCAATCCACCTACAGCATTGTCTTTGGGATGTGGAAGGAAACCGAAGCACCCAGAGGAAACCCACGCGACCACAGGGAGGACATGCAGACTCCACACAGAAGGCACCCCAGCAGAGAATAGAGCCGGACAGCCTCTTGCTGTGAGGCGGCAACGCTAAGCACTGCGGCCACCCAGAACAGGGTTTGCAATGTTATACATTAAAAAAAGAAGTTATGTTCTTACCATAACGTTTCATGTGAGTTGTCCATCTCGCCATTCATTCCCAACTGATGGGCTCGGAGCCAATCCCCAGCCCCGACTCGGCCAATCCCTCCACAAGCTCATAGTTCCCAACCAGCCCGAGGCCAACTCCCCACCCCACAACCATACATCTAATGCAAAATAAAAAAACAGTAGGCACTTTCATAAATATGCACTTACGTTAACCCGCACCCTAACCCTAAGGTCAGCAACTGTTGCACAATCACACTCCAGAGTTATACCAGACAAGGAACCACACTACACTCCAGAACAGGCAAAGCAACGAAGCGGTCTAGTGACTTCTTTCCCAGGGAAAGAATTAGCTGAACAGCCGCTTCACTGTTTTGCCTGTTCGCCCTACATATGTTGACAAAAACGCATTTGAAAAAATACGTTTTCGTCGTTCTAATATGAACCCAAATTATCTTTACTCCTTAACCTCTGCACCATCAATTTTCTTTATCCTCTTTATGCAATTCAAGTCGGCAGGAGAATGAAGCCAATTCCAGCAATCAATGAGCATGAGAGACAGGGCCCACACACAAAGTCTCACACTCTGGGCCAATTTAGCATCATACATGCTCCTGACAACAAATCTATGGAATCTAATATTAAATTGGGAACTCCAAAATAAATAGGGAGAAAACACCAACTACAAAGATTACACATTCAGTAAAAAATTCAATGAGACTTTTCAAAAGGTAACAGAAAAAAAATAGAGAACAGCATTAAAACTCATTTCAGATCACCACTTTTTATACAGGTCTCAAAAACGTTCCTGTTTTATCTTTTAATAAGATTAATCTGCCAAGTTTTTAACAGCCAAGTGGTAATCTACACCTACTGATACATTTCCCTTGGAATCAAGTAAAATCTGTCCTCTCAGGAATCAAATGAAGTATTAGCTAGATGTCATGTCACAGGTTAGTATTTGGCTATCTGCCCTTATGGGCCATTTTGAGCGTAGCTAATTTCCCTTTTTGTGCTTGAATTAACCTATCTCATTTGGTTAGAGACTGGCCTTACCATCTTGTGTTCTGTTTGATAATAAGAAGTTATGTACTCACCATAACGTTCCATCTGAGCAGGTATCTTCATTTGTCTGCAACCTTTGGGATATAGATCCGATCTCGGATCCGAGCCAGCAACTTCTACCACAGCATAGATCCGAGCTCCTAGCTCCTCCCTTTACCCATAATCCCCTGCCAACCCTGACTGACCTCAGATCAAGTTTGTCCCATATAACAACTTGCTAGTGTGTCCCAGAAGGGAGCGTAACCAAAAAAAAAAAATTCCTGCACAGTGAGCAGCTGCACAGCCCTCAAATCAACTGTGTAAAAAGGAAAAAAAAGTGGAGCCAGCAAACATTGATACAATAAGGTCCAAATTTATTATAGGTTAACAAACCTACACATTTATGTTACAGACCGGTTTCGGTAGAAAAACACAACCTTCTTCAGTGTATTAGAACAAAACATAAATGTGGTAAGCTAATATAGAGGCATCTAAGTCCCTATTGGTGGGTCATAAATTCTCATTGAGACCAGGTGGGAATAATCCCCCAAGTTTAATTATCCATTTCTTCTCTTTATTATTGAGAATTTGGTGCCATCCTAGTTTGTTTGTCCTGTTTCCCGATATAATGTCAATAATAATAAAAGTGAATTTGGCAGAATTATGTACCAAAAAATGTTTGTACAGTGCACTACTAGTTTTCTTGTTACGAATGTTACTAGTATGCTCTGATATTCTAATTCTGAATGGTCGTGAAGTTTGTCCTATGTAAAATGCGCCACAATGACAACTGGCCATGTAAATAATCCAATCACTACTACAGTTTGCGAAAAAATTGATGTCATATACCTGTGAACAGTTCCTGCTGGAAAATTGTTTGGATTTATTGAGTTTATCGCAGTGGGTGCAATGTCCACATGGAAAACAGCCTGTTAAAGGCTCCCCAGAAAGTGTAGTTTGTTTAAATTGCATATTTGTGGTCTTGTTGCCATGTTTGAAATGATTAAAGAAACCACCTAGGTTTTTCCCTTTCCTGTATGAAAATAGACACTGGTTTGGAATAAAATTGGAGATGTCTGGATCATATTGTAAAATATTCCAATGTCTATTGATGCTTGCAATCAATTGATTAGTGTTGCGAGCATATGTGGTAGTAAATCTAAGTGTGGTACAATCCTTGGGAATCCGTTCTTTGTATTGTAGAAAGTCCGCTCTATTGGAAAAATCTGTCATATTACTTGCATTAGTCACATAACCCATACCATAGCCTCTTGACCTAAATCGTTCTGTAAGCTCCTGCCTGTGATGTTGGAAAGTGGAATCTGTGGAGCAAATGCGTTTGATACGAATGAACTGTGACTTGGGAATATTACGTATTACGTGGGGTGGATGAAAACTAGAACCATGTAAAATTGTGTTAAATTCAGGATGTTTCCTGAATACCTCTGTGGAGAGTGTATTATCAATCTATCTGTTTGGTAATGGAAACATCCAAAAAAGTGATTTTGTTGTAGTCATAATGGACTGTAAATTCCATACCCCATTTGTTGTGATTTAAATATGAAACAAAATCTCTCAAACCTGGTATGTCCCCTCTCCAAACCATCCAGCAGTCATCTAGTAGTGTCGCCATATGTCAATGTTTTCTAGGAAGCTGTTATTGTGGCAATCATATATGAGATGGTGTTCTACAAACGCCATGAAAAGATCTGCATATATTGGGGCAAAGGATGCTCCCATGGCTGTGCCCTTTACTTGCCAATAACATTTGTCTTGGTAATAGAAAACATTGCTGGTTAGCACAAATTTGGCTAGTTCTACCAAGAATGAGTTAAATAAGGGTTGGTATAACCCAGCTTTGTCTAACCAAAAAGACAATGCCTCCAACCCGGATTTGTGAGGGATATTGGTATATAATGAACATACATCAAGAGTGCACATAAGCCAATCCTCCTCCAACTGACTATCTGATATGATGTTGAGAAACATGGTGGTGTCATGTATACGTGACCTTACCAAACTCAGCAAAGGTTTGAGATGTAAAGTCAGAAACAAGGAAAGGGGTTCTGTGATGTACCCTTTCCCTGAAACAATTGGTCTCCCCGGAGGGTTGACCAGATTCTTATGTGTCTTGGGTAAAAAATATATGTATTGTGTCGCGGGATCATGTACAATGAGTTGTTGTGCGGTTTCATTTGTGATAATAGATTCATCCCTGGCCCAAAGAACAAAATCTTCAATCTGCTTCATGAACCTGGATGTGGGATTCATGATCATAGGTGAATAGTATTTTTGGTCAGAAAGTTGTCTCATCGCCTCCTTATCATAATCCAACCAATTTAAAATTACCACAGCACCCCCTTTGTCAGCAGAAATGATTACAATATCTTCGTTATTTTGTAACTCAATAATAGCCTGTTTCTCTGCTAAAGAAATGTTGTTAGGTTTGAATCGAACATCTTGCCCAGAGAAATGAAGATCTTTGAGAATATTTCTCTGAAATTGCAGAACCAGAGGGTGCATGGGTGGATTAAATGTGGATTTATGGTAAATAAATTTATCACTCCGTGAAAAACTAGAATCACCAAAAAACAATTTAAGATTCAGTAATCTACAAAACGAAAAAACATCTTGAGCCATGTTATCCTCAGAAGTGATAAAACCAGGTACAAATGATAACCCTTTATTCAAGACAGACAATTGTGTAGGTGAAGGTACATAATCAGATAAATTCAGAACATTGTTATCAAAGGACTGATTTATTTCTGCATTACCATTTGTAATAGGCCCTGAATGTTGGTTATGCCTTCTATGTTTCCTTCCCCCCCTATGCTGCTTTGACCTAAAGGGACAGTACCTGTATTCCTTTTGGGGGCCGGTGATCCAATTGCAGACTGTGGCTCACTGTCAGTACATGAGGAGACGTCCTCAGTAGAGAAAGCAGAGGTTTGACCAGATCTTTTAAGAATTGACCTAGGTCGTTTTTTCCTGGAAGATCGATTAAAAGTGGGGGTGAACCTGACTTGTTTTGTGTTGTTCACAAAAGGATTAGAAGTTTGATAATCCCCTTGATCCCTCTGAAACTTCTTGAGTTTTCTAGTCTGCAATTGTTCTTCCAGTATTTTAAGGTCCCCTGCTATTTTGGTCAAATTAGTTTGGAAAGAGGGTTCATCCTCATAAGGTTTGATATCCTCGACTAGCCTGGTGACCAACTGGATTTCAGAATCTATAGTCCTGTCGTAAAATCTGGATAAAGATTCTACAAAAGATATGGTTGCCTGCTGCTGAATAGATGACCACTGTTCGAGAAGTTCCTCATCAGCATTAGAGACAAGTGGCTGAATACGTACTCTGAGGACCCTGGGTGTAATGCCTTTGGCCAAATAGGCCTTGAAAAGTTTTGAATGCCAGATATTCGATCTCAGGGTTTTAAGATGTAAAAAAAGATCATGAAAGGCAGAAGCACATTTGGATGCAGAATCAGGTGTACCCAAAGTAGTGGTACTGTCACCAGTGTTGCAACTCAGGCCAAAGGCTCTGAGGTCCTCTCTATCCGAAGATAGGCCTGTTATAAAACTGGCAAGATCCATCATGAAAAAAAGAAAAAAACTGACAATATAGTCAAAAAACTAAGTCAGCAAATAATGATATTAAATCCGGGACAATAACAGCCCAAAACTATCAGCTGTGTCCCTTATTAGAATGTGGAATACCAAAAAATGTTATTGTTAATGATGAACCACCACAGTGGTATATTAATAATACAACAGGCAACCAATACTGGCAGGACTATAGCCAGAGGTATATAAAATCAAAAAATAGCAATTTGTCCTTTATGAGGATGAACCACAACCCATAACACATCAGCTCATGTGATAAATATGGGAAAAGTATGTTGTAAAAAAAATATATTAATGAGCCACGACCCAACCAATTGAGATACAAAAAAAACCTTGTGGCAATTCAAAATGAATTATTCATTGAATAGACTTGCCAAGTCTGATGAATCCTATAACATGTTTCATAAAAATCATGGGAAATATACAGTAAGTCCAATTGGAAGCAGAAAGTGATCAGACTCAATGCCAAAAAATGAGGAAGCAAAACAACAATGGTAAAATTGTAATGTCCCAATTGATAATACAAAAAAGTCTTATATGGGATTATCAAAAACCCAAACTGGTTTCATGTGAATGCATAGCAATGTATCAAAGGGATCATGCGATAAAAAATCCCTAGACAGTGTTAGAAAACATATGTGAAGGCTGACTTGTCAATGGTATATTATAAAAAAGATTATTGACCAAAGTTGCACCATACAAAAGACCAAAACATATAGCAAGAATACTAAAGATTTCAGAATACAATTACAATATGGTCTCTATTATCAAAAATAAACACATGTAAGCAACATTCTTCCCCAAAAAATCATAGTCAACCTATCCTATTAGGCAATTAACAATAATGGGGATATGTGCAAACAATTGTGGACAGGGATATGTCCATCAAAAACCCTGAAAGGCAAAATGTTGGTGAACAAAATACATTCAAACACCACGAACGTATTATACAAACAACTGGTCCGAATGACCATACAAGTACTGAGCCAACTGTAGACAAAAGTAACTTTACCAACAAGAATGTTAACAATAGTCAACAAGTTGTAATTATAATCTTAAGAAAGAAAAGGGACTCATGTAAGACAACTCCTACTTAGAATCATATTGGTCAGGGGGAAGGCGGGTGCGATGGTTGCAGACAAATGAAGATACCTACTCAGATGGAATGTTATGGTGAGTACATAACTTCTTAATCTGAAGTAGGCACTTCATTTGTCAGCAACCTTTGGGACAGAGTCCCCAGCTACCTGAATCTTGGGTGGCCTTCATGGAAGGATATTCCGGAGCACTGCACAGCCAAAGGACGCCCTACCTCTGGAGACAACATCCAGTTTGTAATGGCTGATAAAAGTATGGGATGAAGCCCAAGTGGCTGCGGAACAAATATCATCCAAGGGAACCCTAAATCTAAAAGCAGCCGATGTAGCAACGGCCCTAGTAGAATGAGCACGGACTCCCTGAGGTGCAGGCCTTCCCGAACTCTGATATGCTAAGAGAATACAACTAGCTATCCATCATGACAGGGTAACTTTAGAAACCGACTTGCCTAGGTTGGTTTTGGCAAAAGAGACAAACAACTGGTCGGATTGTCTATGACCAGCCGTTCGATGAATATAAAAGTGCAGTTGTCTGTGCACGTCCAAAGAATGCAGCTTATATTCTCCTTTGTTCTGATAGTTGGGGAAGAACATGGGAAGATTAATAGATTGATTAATGTTTGCTTCAGAAGATACCTTAGGCAGAAAAGACGGATTGATCCTGAGGTAAACTCTATCCTGATGGAAGGCCAAATACGGTGGTTTGACACAGAGAGCCTGAAGTTCAGAGACTCTCTTAGCTGAAGTAATGGCCACCAGAAAGGCCGTTTTCCAAGAGAGGTATTTGAGATCAACCGTGGCCGCCAGCTTGAAAGGGGGGCTTGTCAAGGCCTGTAGAACTAAAGATAAATCCCATGGGGGTAACTACCTCCCTGGCAGGAGGTCTGAGGAGGAAGGTACCCTTAAGGAAAGCTTTACAGAGCTTGGAGGTAATAAGAGGGCCAGACTCATGCCCTACATGATAGTGCGAAATCGCTGCTAGTTGCACCTTGACTGTAGAACAGCTAGCCCCCTGATGAAAAAGGGTAGTTAGAAAAGGGTAGTTAGAAAATCCAAAACCGATGTTAAAGGTGCTGTAAAAGGATCTAAATGACGGTGCTCAGTCCAGATGGAAAAGCGTTTCCACTTACTCCAATAGACCTTTCTGGTGGATGGCTTGTGTGCTGCTACTAGAATGGCTTTGACTGGTGAGTAGATTCCAGGAGTCCTTATCAGGAGTGGAACTGGAGCAACCAAGCCGTCAGCTTGAGGTTGACCAGGTTGGGGGTCGGAAGACCCAGGGGGTGAGTAATGAGATCCGGAAGGGGATCCAGAATCCAGGGTGGATGAATCAGGTGAGACCATAGGTATGGAAACCACGTCTGACGAGGCCAGAATGGGACAATGAGGATCATCTTGCTCCCCAACCGACTGGCTTTCTGTAAAGGTTTTAGCATCAGGGGCAGTGGAGGGTAAGCATAAAGAAGACCGGGAGGCCAAGCATGTACTAGACAGTCTCTCGGGGACTCCCCCAGAGGGGGGATTAGAGCGAAGTAACTGTTGCATTTGGTATTTGAGGGAGAGGCAAAAAGATCGCAACAGGGTTGCCCCCATTGGGCAAATATCCGCTCTGCTACTAGAGGATTGAGAGACCATTCGTATGGGGTCAGGATCGTACGACTGAGCCTGTCTGCTAGGATGTTGGGCCGTCCCGGAATGTGCGTTGCAATGAGAAAGCAGTTGGTGGATATCGTCCATTCCCATACTCTTATGGCCTCGCGACAAAGAAGATAAGACCTGGTTCCCCCCTGTTTGTTGATGTGCCAGACCACTGACATGTTGTCCGTATGTACCACAATCGTCCCAATGGGAAGAAGATCGTGAAGTGCCTGCAACGTCAAAAGCACTGCCCTCATCTCTAGGACATTGATATACAAGGAGGTCTCTATGTCATTCCACGTGCCTTGGACCGTTCTGCCTGAATAATGCCCCCCACCCCACCCCAGGCGAGAAGCGTCCGTGGTCACTGTGGCGATGGGAGGAGGCATCGAGAATTGGCTTCCTGTGTGGAGGCTCTGGGACTGGAGTCACCACACGAGCGACCTTCTGCAAGTCCCGTTTAGGGGAATGGGATGGTACAGGGGGTTGCGAGACAGGGACCATTGCACCTTAAGGGTCCACTGCAGGGCCCTCATATTCAGACGGGCCAAGGGCAGCAGAGAAATTGCTGCTGCCATGGACCCTAGAGCCCTCAGGACCAATTCCACTGGTGGAGCTTGAAGTTGGAGGATGGCCTGTACATGCAACCTCAGGTTCTGAAGCCGATTTGGAGTCAGGAAAGCAAGCATTAGTTTGGAATCCAGTCTCGCCCCTATGAAATCTATTACCTGTGTAGGAGCCAGAAAGGATTTGGCCATGTTGACCGTCAATCCTAGACGTGGAGCAAGATTGAGGAAGTAATCCCTGCATGAACAGAGCAGATGCCTTGTTGGGGCGGTAAGGAGCCAGTCGTCCAGGTACGGGAAGACCTGAATTCCCTGGAATCTCAGGTGGGCCGCTATTGCCGCTAAGACTTTGGTGAACAACCTGGGGGCTGAGGTGAGACCGAAGGGGAGGGCCCTGAACTGAAAGTGACTGGCTCCCAGCCGGAAGTGGAGAAACCTCCTGGAGCGTCTGTCCACTAGAATGTGATAGTACGCATCCTTGAGGTCTATCGAGCACATCCAATCGTTCTCCCGTAACAGGGAGAGAATAGATTGCAGCGTGACCATCCGGAACTTTTCTTTGGGTACTGCCACGTTCAAGAGAGAGAGGTTGAGGATGGGCCTCAAGTCCCCTGTCTTTTTTGGCACCAGAAAGAACCTGGAGTAAAACCCTGATCCGAGCTGATCTGGGGGGACGGGTTGGATGGCTCTTTTTTGTAAAAGCTGCTGAATTTCTGTAGCAGCCGCCTCCCTCTGACTGGGTGGTACGTCGGGGAGGCTTCTGGTTTTGGGGATTACAATAAAGGAAATTTGGTAACCTCTGGATATGATGCGAAGCACCCAGCGATCTGTTGTTATGGACTCCCACATTGCTAGGTGCCTCGAAAAACGCCCCCCGACTGCCTCCAGAGTGGAGCAGCTGGGCAACCCCTCAGGGGTTCTGCGTGGGCCTCTCAGAGAAGGGTTCTCTGGACCCAAAATCCCTGGGACCCCCTCTGCCTCTAGGGAGGCGTCCTCCCTGTCCTCCTCTGCCATGAGAGGACTGGTTATCCGGAGCAGACTGGGATTGATGCGATTTCCGGAATCGCATCTTCTTCTGACCCTTTTGGTTCTTGGAAAAGGACCTCTGGGGAGCAGAGAAGCGGACTCCGATGGCAGACAACGTCTTCCCGTCTTTCTCGCTCTGGACTAAAGTGTCGCGACCGGTTTTGCCAAACAGAGCAGAACCATCAAAGGGGGCATTCGCGAATGACACCTTAAAGGGTTCAGAGAAGTCACAATGTTGGAGCCAGGCTTGTTGCCTCATGACCAGGCCGACTCCGCCAGCTCTAGCGGCTCCCTCAGTGGCATGAGACAAAAGCTGCATAGAGGTGTTAGAAATGGACCGTAGAGTGGACATTCGGGAGGAGTACAGTTGTTTGTCCCCTTCCAACATGGACTCTGGGGGGGAGGCAGCGTATTCTTTTATTAGATCCCGCTGCATCCGGATGACGTGTGCCATACAGTTCAGCGCCCTCATCGAGAAGGTTGCTGAACTGAAGGCCCACTTCCCAAGGCGGTCCATCGCACGAGACTCCTTGCTCGGTGGGTGGACCGTGGGGCTCTCCTGAGCCAACTCTCTCTTGGTGGCCGCTGCCACCAACATGGCATCCACAGGGGGACCTCTGCTCCAATGGGTTCTCTCTGCGGGGGCACTCAAGATCCTGTCCAGGCGCTTGGGGACTGGCTCTACAGTGTCTGGCTCCCTCCAAGCCCTGGTGGCGATAAGGTCCACCAGGGGGTTGGGGGGGGGGCATCCAAGAAGTAGATGGCCCTGCTTCAAATGCCTCTAAGAATACGGACTCACCGGAGGAAGACTTGGGGGCAGACCAACCCTCCCTGATCCTAAGCATTTCCATGATGTCTCCAAAGGAGACATCCTCGGGGGGTGACCTTGGGGAGCCTTCCCCTTCATCTAAGTCCGTATCTTCCATAAGGGACTCGGGGGAGTCCACGTGCCTCCTCTTACACTTAGACTTGTGAGGAACCTCCTCGGGGGGGGGGGGGGGGCTGTCCGAGGAAGTCTCACCAGCAATGTCATGTTCTGAAGGAACACCCCGAGGTGCTGAAGCAGGCTGCCCCAAAGGCTGGGTGATGGGAGCCTGGACCAGCTGAGAGGGAGTGCAGGGGGGAGCCGAAGCCAGGACCGGAGGTCTGGATGCACTCAACAATGCCCTCTTCACCGCAGCGAAAGCCAAGGGGGAGCCGCCCTCGATCGGATCCGAGAGTCGACTCCCACCCGGATCCAAAGCGGGGACCGGACCCGGGGCCGAGACCATCTGATCCAAAGGACCCACGTGCTCTGACAGGGACAGAGCCGAAAGCACACTGAATCCCTCGGATCCAAAGCTCGACCCGCGGCTCCGAGAGGTCAGATCCGACAAACTCGAGGGAACAGTCGGAGCCGAAGTGCCCAGCACTGTTGGCTCCGACCCACCCCCGGATCCAACACGGCTCGGCTCCGAATACTCCGAACCCGGAAAACGGGTTGGAAGAAGGAGGGGGTGGAGGCAAGAGCACTCCCATCTGCAGCTGGGCCTGGATGAACCTCCTCATCATCCGGTCCATGTCTGCATCCGACATGCTATAAGTGGACCTCAAAGAGGCCACCGAGGCAGGCCTGGAGTGCCGCCTCGATGAGGACCGGGTCACCCCCTCCTCTGGTCCTGGTGAGAAGCAAGGGGATCGGATCCGAGGAGGAGGCGATCCGGAAACCCTGGAGGGAGAAGCCCGTTTGGCGGGCGGGGCCGAGGAGGAGCCCTCGGCCCGCCGCTTATGGTGCTTCTCTCTCCTTCGTAGACGAAGCGGGAGGGTGAGTCGCAACCGGAGGGAGGGAGGCAGGAGTGGCCGCCACCGAAGGCTGGATAGCGGCCACAGAAGTACCGGAGGCCAGAGCCGGATCTGGGGGCAAAAGGCCTGCCAGAATCAGCTTCGACCTCCGGTCCTTAAGTGCCCTGGGGTTGAACGCCGCGCAGATCGCGCATCCAGAGGAGAGGTGTTCAACCCCAAGGCACCTAACGCACCAAGTGTGGCCATCCGCCGGTGAAAGCTTATGGCCACACTCGGTGCACTTAGAAAAAATGGCTTTAGGGGCCTCTGACATTTTTAAATAAAGGAAAAACACACTCACTAGGCCCCTACACACACCACACACACACACTACGACCAGAAAATTTAGTTAGCTAAAAAAGGGCTATAGGGGTACCTAAGAAATCACTCTCACTCACAGCAAAAGAAAAAAGGAAGAAAATGGAAATTTTTTCCTCACAAAGTTTCGATCAAACAGGAGCTCAGGAACCTAGCTTGTAGCTTGAAGCGCGGCAAACTAGATCTGGGGTCAGTCAGGGTTGGCAGGGAATTATGGGTAAAGGGAGGAGCTAGGAGCACGGATCTATACTGTGGCAGAAGTTGCCGCCTCGGATCCGAGATCGGATCCGTATCCCAAAGGTTGCTGACAAATGAAGTGCCTACTTCAGATTTACATATTACCCCTAATGAGAATAACTGGAAAGTACAGTTTTGTACCTACCATAAATGTAGATGTTCGAGGATCCACATTGCTGCAGTCCTTACTATTGGGTAGTCCGCTGTCCAGTCGGCCCGAATACCAGAGTATATGGCTGACATCGGTCAGGGCGCATTAGACTGACGTCAGTACGTCAGGGTACTAATGCGCATGACCGACGTCATATCCTCAGTCTTTTCTTGCCCCAGATGTCAGAAGACCCTAAAAAGACAATGGCCCAAAATACCTGCACCAAAAATATGTACAATATATACAAAAATATATACAAAAATATCAGCATATAACCTCACCTACACAACCACCCCTAAACAGAGGGGAAGGAGGAGGTAAATTGGACTGCAGCAATGTGGATCCTCGAACATCTACATTTATGGTAGGTACAAAACTGTACTATGTTCTTCGTTCCACATTGCTGCAGTCCTTACTATTGGGTAGAATCCCAAAGCAGAGGTAAGGGAGGCTGGCAAATCATAAAGAAGTAGGAGCTGACAACATGCCTTGCAAAACAGCTGTGGCAAAACCAGCCCTAGACTTAGAGTAGATAGGAAGGTGATAATGCTTGGAGAAAGTATGCACTGAACTCCAAGTAGCTGCCTCCAAAATATCCTTAGTTGCCACCCCCCTTAGAAATGCTGTTGAAGTGGCAGTAGCCCTAGTGGAATGAGGCCTAATCCCAGCTGGAATCTCCTTGCCATGATGGGAATAACAAAATGCAATGCAAAACCCAATCCACCTAGAAATAGTTTGTTTTGACACAGGCTTGCCCTGAACTCAAAGCAAAAGAAACAAACAACTGCTGAGACTGCCTAAAATCCTTAGTCCTGCTTAAATAATAACACAATTGCCTGTGTACATCTAAAGTGTGCAAAATCTTTTCCCCTTTATTTTGGGGTCTGCATAAAAAGTAGGCAAATGAATAGTTTGGTTTAAAGCCACACTAGAAACCACCTTAGGCATAAAGGAAGGATTAGTACGTAATGATACCCTATCCTTATGGAAAATCAAAAAAGGGCTCTACTGCCATAAGGGCCTGCAACTCAGACACCCTTCTTGCAGAAGTAATAGCCAACAGAAAAGCAGTCTTCCATGACAAGTATTTCAATTCAGCAGTAGCCGCAGGCTCAAAAGGTTGTAGAGTAAGTTTTTCCAACACAAAATTGAGATCCCAAGCAGGAGTAGGAGCTCTACGTGGGGGTCTTAAATTCTTTGCCCCTCTAAGAAACTGCTTGAACAAAGGATGCGAAAATAATGGTGGGTCACAATCATAGTGAGCTGAAATTGCTGCAGCATGAATCTTAATGGAAGAGAAGGACAAACCCTTGTCCAATAACTCAGTAAGATATTGAAGAGCCACACTCAAATTAGGCTCAGAAATCTCCAAATTCTTTGCTGTACTCCAAAATAAAAATCTCTTCCATTTTTCTGCGTACACTTTCCTTGTACTAGGTCTTCTAGCTTCCATAATCACATTTAAAACTTGTTGAGGAAGTTGAGACCTGCTGTGTTTCAACACAGAATATGCCAGGCTGTTAGATGAAGAGAGTGAAGCTTGACATTGAGCAGATGACCGTCCTTCTGAGATAACAGATGAGGAATCAAAGGTAAAGGCCATGGAGGCTTCCTTACCAGACTCCTTAGTAGTGGGTACCAGTGTTGCCGAGGCCAATCTGGAGCTATCAAAATCATCCGTGGCTTGTCTTGTCTGACTTTTAATAGCACCTTTGGAAGAAGAGGCAGAGGTGGAAAGGCATACACATGAAGGTTTTTCCAACTGAAAGACAGAGCATCCACTTTCCAAGCTGTGTGATGAAACCCCTTTGTGCAAAACTTTGGCAGCTGGTGGTTTAGTGGAGAAGCGAACAGATCTATGTCTGGAGTTCCCCATGACACTGTCAATTTCTGAAATACATGAAGATCCAGTTTCCACTCGTGGGGATCCATGATTTGTCTGCTTAACACATCTGCTAAGGAGTTCTGTGCTCCGGCAGAAACCTTGCCTGAAGAGTTAGTTGCAAGCTTAGCGCAGTCTCCCATAAAATCATTGCTTGCCTGCATAGAGGATAAGAATGTGTTCCCCCTTGCTTGTTGATGTACCACATGACAGTTGTGTTGTCTGTTAGAATCAACACCTGCCCTGGAAGAAGTAACTCCTTGAAAGCCATTAATGCAAACTGGACTGCTAACATCTCCTTCATGTTGATATGTAGATGCTGTAGTCTGGCAGGCCACTTGTCTTGTATCCACTTTCCATTCAGATGAGCTCCCCAAGCAATGTCCGAGGCATCTGTCGTTAAAATCTGACTCGCCTCTGGCCGGGTCACAGAGAGTCCCTTGTTTAGGTGACATTCCTGAGCCCACCACAAAAATTCTTTCTGAAGGCAAGGTATTATTTGAATGACAGTGTCCAAATCCTGGCAGTGCTGTGTCCATACATTTTGAGATACCATTGTAGCTTCCTCATATGCAGTTTGGCATTGGGAAGCACCAGAATACAAGATGCCATGAACCCTAATGCTTGAAGGACTGTCCTTGCAGTCAGCACGGACTGATGAGATAGTTGATGGAAGTAAAGTGATAGACTCTTTTGTTTGTCCGGGGTTAAAAAGGCCATCTGGGCTGCTGTATTCAGTCTCACACCCAGAAAGCACATGTCTTGAGAGGGTACTAGACTGGACTTTATTTCGCTCACAGAATACCCTAGGCATCTTAGCACTGCTATAACATATTCCAGATGCTGTAGAAGGTCTGCCTTTTCTTGAGCCAGAATCAGGCAGTCGCCCAAGTAAGGATAGATTTGAATTCCTTTTAGCCTGAAGTAAGCTATCACTGGAGCCAGAACCTTTGTGAATACTCTGGGCGCAGTAGATAAGCCAAAGGGCAATGCAGAGAACTGATAATGAGAATTTCCAGCTCGAAAACGCAGATACTTCCTGCAACTCAGTCTTATAGGCACATGAAGGTAAGCTTCCTAGAGATCTAAAGTTACCATCCAGTGATCTTTGCCCAGCAGAGGTAGAAGCTGTTGTAACGTCAACATCTTGAACTTGGGAATGTCCAGATAAGTGTTGAGGATAGATAAATCCAAAATTGGTCTCCACGTGTTCCCCTTCTTTGGTACTAGGAACAGGCGAGAATAAAATCCTAGGCCCCTTTCTGATACAGGGACTGGCTGAATGGCCCCTATTTGGAGTAACTGAGAAATTTGCTTGTGAGCCTCTTTCCTTTGTGGAGGAGGAACGTCTGGCATGCCTTTGAAAGGGGGCAAAGTATGGAAATAAAACCTGTAACCGTGGTGAATGATATCCAACACCCATCTGTCTTGAGTAATTAAATCCCAATTTTCCTTGAAAAGAGACAGTCTTCCTCCCAAAGGAGCTGCCAGACGAGAATCTGCTGGCAGCTGAAAAGGCAGGTCATTGGGTCTGTTTACTTAAAGGACTGACCCCTGCCCTCACCAGAAGTCTGAGCAGGTGAACTCCCTGTTCTAGGCCTAAAAGAACCTTGAGCTCTGCCCCTACCACGTCTAGACCTACCCCTAGACTGGGAATCATAAGCAGGATATGTCCATCCCTTAGTAGGCCAATTTCTACTAAACTTCGGTGGCTGCACCTGCAAAAATCTTTAACAGTTTGCATAGACTTAGCTTTGTCCTCCATTTTCTTTAAAACTGCTTCCACAGGCTAACCAAACAACACATCAGACTGTAAAGGAGCATCCAAAATCCTTGTCTTAACATGCTCAGCTAAATTCTGATCCCTCAACCAGGCATGCCTGCGAAGAACAGAACTAGTGGCAGCCACCCTCGAGGAGGCCTGTACAGCATCAAAACCACATTGCAAAGAATGCTTACCCACTTGTTCAGACACATGAACTAAATCCAGCAACTCTTTACACTCAATACCTTCCGCCAAAGCATCCACCTTAGATTTCAGTTGTGAAAGGAGATAATTTTGATATTTAAGCATGTGAAACTGACAATTCAACGCCGTCATGGCTAAAGTGGAAGAAGTATACACTTTCTTTCCCCATCTATCCAAAGCCCTTGCCTCTTTATCAGTGGGAACAGGGTTTTTAACCACAGAGGCCTTAACACCTTTAGGTCCCTGAGAAACAGTTTCGGGTCTGCCCTAGGACTCTTAAAAGATACTTATGAGCTTCAGGCACCCTATGGTACCTATCAGGTTTAACAGGAGCAGGAGGCGAAGAGTCAGGGTGCAGTGAAGCCTCTGCAAAGACAGCTTCCACCACATTCAACACAGGAGGTATAGCTAAGGGCCTATGCTGGGGCAAAACAAGAATTCCCTAAGCCTTTTCCTGAATCAGAGTAATCCTGGCCTTCCCATTTAAAGTGCTCCCTCATGGAATGCAGAGTCTCTGAAAATGAGAAATCCTCAGGAGGAGAAGCTGTAGGAGTGGAATCATCCACATCAGAATCAGAATAAGGAGGATACTCCTGCAAATCTTCCGCAGAAGACTCAGAAGCCTCTGAACACTGTTCAAAACTATCAAACTCGGCTTCCACCCTAGGCCTCTTATCAGGAGGGGGCATAGAACCTCTAATCATAGTAATCAAATCTTCTGCCATTTTAAGCATATGTTTCTTAGGCACAGAACCTGAAATGCTAGGAGAAGCCCCCACTGAAGCTGAACTTGGCCTACCCCTCAAAGAAGTTTTGGCAACAGAAGGAGAGGCTCTAACTACCTTGGGAAGAGAGGGAAGAACAGTTACCTGAGAAGCCCCCTCAGCCTGGCCTACCTCCTGAGAAGGCACATCCTGTAACAGTAAAGTCTCTGCCTGAGACTCCAAAGAAACTCCTGGCAAAACCTCTGGCTCCACTGAGCTTTCTAAAGAACCGACGTCCGGGACTGCCGGTTCATCAACCCTAGGCTTCGCTGTTTTGTCCTTGCGCTTCTTGGACGAAGCGGGCGTCGGAGCATCCGACGGCATTTTATAATTGCAACGCTTCCCAAACACTAACCTGGCACAGTCTAACCGTCTCTTAATAGTGCGTTTGTTAAACCTAGCACAAGAGCGGCATCCAACAACGGCGTGCTCAGGCCCTAAACAAGGTATACACAAGGTATGGTAATCCCTATGAGGTATCTGTTTCCCACAAGAAATACAGTTATTCACTTTTTCTGACATCCGGTTAAATACTGAGGCAAGAAAAACCAAAATGTTCCCAACGGGTACTTAGCCAACTCTGATTCGGTCTGAAACTCCGGCTTCGGAAAGATTTCAGAACGCCAACCTGCACTCGCAAAACTGCTTCTGCATCGGACCATGCGGCAAAAAAGACTGAGGATATGACGTCGGTCATGCGCATTAGTACCCTGACGTACTGACGTCAGTCTAATGCACCCTGACCGACGTCAGCCATATACTCTGGTATTCGGGCCGACTGGACAGCGGACTACCCAATAGTAAGGACTGCAGCAATGTGGAACGAAGAACATCCATAACATACATAATTTGTCATATGATGTCATCACTGATTACTAGTCATGGGACATAGGCTTAGGAAAAATGTGATTACAGTTCACCAATTACATGCTGCTCATCTGATTCACTACATGCACGAAGCTTCCAGAACACATTATGTATCTGTATGTTCCTGCAATAAACAGAAAAGGAGGGAACAGGACCAGACAATTATAGGAAATTATGAGGCTTCTATTCACCATCTTCTCACATTTGCTAAGACAAACACAGATATATGTGAGAATGCTTCCAGGCTCTTAAAACTTTCAGCATTTTCATGAGTCTCCTGTTAGAGTATACAAAGTGCTGAAAATAGTAACAGTCACAACTATTTTATTTCTTTACTCATTATGCATTTCACTATTTATTTATTTGCTTTAACTGATAAGTATTTCACTACTTTATTTCTTTGCTTTAACTGTGTGGGTGGACTGGTGTTAGGGCCCCTTTCAAGTACTTTGAAAACTATGCACGCACATGCAAATACAGATTTGACAAAGATTATATAGTGTTGATATGAAACAATCAGAGAAATTACGTATATATTTGAAAATATGAAAGTTCAGCTGCCTTACAATGTTTGTTTTGGTCTAATCTGCCCTTATCAACAAAAGACGAGCAGGAGTAAATCTTTTGCAGATGTTTAAGAAGTTTTTCTAAACCTAAGGTAACTTGCAAATATTTTTTAGCAAACAGTTCCAGTTAGCAGTTACCACTACCACCTTACAAAAATTTTTATCCTACAGCCTTGAGGTAATAATGGGGGTCTTTGGAGACCTACAGATTTATCACTTTTGCTACAATGATCATAAGGTGAAGACTAGATAATCAGTCCGTTTTCGACAGTGAGACAGTACTATTCACGCAGAAACTTAAAAGATGACTGCACAGAAGGCAAGGGTGTCGTGCGAAATTACTAGCAGCAAGTTTGGCCCCCTGTTGGTAAGGCACCGTTTTTCATTTCACAGGGATTGGTGAATAATCTGCAGACAGACTTAACAGTTCGTTTAACTGTATGGGTATTTCAGGAGGAGATGAAAAAAAAGTAAGACGAAGAGTATATTTGTCTAGTTTGGGGATAAGAATTTTTTTTTAATGACAGAAGCTGCAACAAACCTTCTGTTGTTATATAGCCTTGAAGCATATTTAATCAGTGTGGGATATGACTGAAAGTAAAGTATCAAGAATTAGACCAAGGTACGGATTGGCTTGCTGTATATAGATACTGTTATGCATTAAAAATTAATGCACAGAAGGGGTTTTGTGTTTTCGATCTGTGCTAAAAAAAACATAGCAGCAGACTTTATAACACTTGGTGCAAGCAGCTTCTCTATGTTCAGGCCAGTTACAAGTTATGCTGTATCAATTTTTGAATATCAAACTTGAATAAATGCACAAAAAAAAAAAGAAGTTATGTACTCACCATAATATTCCATCTGAGTTGTTGCTCTGTCTTCATTTGTGTTCAACCTGTGGGTACTCTGATCTGGCACAGAGCCGACTCGGCCACATTTCCAGCATCTGCTCCAAGCTCCTCCCCTACCCATAATGCCCCCTATTCCCTCCAGATTGAGTTTGCTGCCCATCACAACATCCTAATCTGATCCAAAATCTCATCGCATGACCAGGATCTCCCTAAGCAAGCAGAGGAGAACAAAGGTATAACCATATGGTGACCATTCCTCTTCTGGCCAGACCACCACACACCCTATGCAAGGCAGGGGGAAGGAGGGAGGGATGGTTGAAGACAAATGAAGAGCAACAACTCAGATGGAACATTAGTGAGTACATAACTTCTTTATCTGAAGTTGTCTTCATTTGATCTTCAAACTGTGGAAAGGAGTCCCCAGCTACTAAACACCTGGGAGGCCCTCATGGAAAGCTATTCCGGAGCACGGCAGAGCCAAAGGATGCTCTGTTCCTGGATAGAATGTCCAACTTGTAATGAGAGATGAAAGTATGTCAAGAAGCCCAAGTAGCCACAGAGCAAATATCATCTAGACACTCTGGACCAAAAGGCAGTTGAAATAGCCATAGATCTAGTGGAACATGCCTTCACATGACCTGGCGGGTATAAGCATCTAGCTGAATACGCCAGGGTAATAAACTGAGAAATCCATCGGGCAATGGTGACCTTCGACACTGGTTTCCCTAAAAAGGGCTTAGAATAGGAAATAAAGAGTGGGTCAGACTTACGAAAAGATTTAGTCTTATGCAGGTAAACACGTCTATGCACTTCCAACAAGTGGAGTTTGTACTCTCCTTTATTTTGAAAATTGGGAAAGAAAACTGGGAGATTAATCACTTGATTAATATTGGCTTCCGAAGCTACTTTAGGAAGAAAGGCTGGATTATTAGGTAAGGACACCTTGCCCTTATGAAATACCAAATAAGGAGGCTTGACCAACAATGCTTGAAGCTACAAAACCCTTTTGGCAGATGTTATAGTGACCAAGAAAGCAGTCTTCCAGGATAGAAAGTACAGTTGTGTACACCTACCATAAAACCTACCATAAATGGAGATGTTAGAGTGTATTCACTGTTGCAGTCATCACCTGTGGGGTTATCCCTGTTGTGGTAGCCCTCGGCCAGCCTGTATACCAGAGTCAATGTTTTTCTGCATCAGCTGCTGTCGCATGCTGCCTGACGTCAGGTTGTCAGTGCTATAAAGGAAGGCAGCCGACGCCATTACATCAAGTAAATATGGTAAAGTGGTCCTGGTGGCTAAAAGCCACCATTAGAAACTTATGTCTCCCTAAAGAAAGAAAATATAAGGGGGAAGGAGGGAGGGAAACCAGGACTGCAACAGTGAATACACTCGAACATCTACATTTATGGTAAGTGTACACAACTGTACTATGTTCTTCATGTTTCACTGTTGCAATCATCACCTGTGGGAGGATTCCCAAAGCTGAGGAGAGGGGCGGTAGGATTATTAAGAGACCTAGGAATGGGTCAGAATGCACTGCAGACCTCAGAGCCAAACCCTGCCCTAGCCTTAGAAAATAGAGGTAGGTGGTAATGTATGGTAAAGGTATGGACAACAGATGTCCAGGTGGCAGCTTCCAGGATGTCCCTGGTGGGAACTCCTCTGAGGAATGCTGTGGAAGTGGAGGCTGCCCTAGTGGCATGGGTTGGAATTGACTTAGGGGGGTTTCCCATGGAATTGGTAGCAGAAATGGATACAGTGCGATATCCATTTGGAAATGGTTTGTTTGGAAATGGGCTTCCCCCCCTCTGCCCCTGGGGCAAAGCTGGATCTGTTTTTCTGAAGGGTTTAATAAGGTCCAGATAGTATCTGAGCAGTCTGTGCACGTCTAGTGAGTGCAGAATTCTTTCCCCCTTGTTTTGAGGGTTAGGATAAAAGGTGGGTAGATGTATGGCCTGGTGGAGAGTTGCATTAGATACCACCTTGGGCATAAAGGAGGAATTAATCCTCAGGGAGACCCTGTCTGCATGAAAGATGATGAAGGGGTTCCATGGCCATCAATGCCTGAAGTTCTGAAACCTTTCTGGCTGAGGTGATAGCTAGGAGAAAAGCAGTCTTCCAGGAGAACTATCTTAGTTCTGCTGAAGCAGCAGGTTCGAAGGGTGGTAAGGTTAGTTTTTCCAAAACATAATTCAGGTCCCAGGCTACAGTGGGTGGCCTTCTGGGAGGTTTGATTTTAGAAGCTCCTCTGAGGAGTTGTTTAATCAAAGGATGGGAAAACAGGGGTTGTTCTGTATCAAAATGAGCTGAAATGGCTGAGGTGTGGATTTTAATAGAGAAGGAGAGGCCACTATTAAGTAACTCCGCTAGGTAGTCCAGGATAAGAGGGATGGAATATTGCGAGGTATCAGCCCCTCTGGACTGGCTCCAGGAGTAGAATCTTTTCCATTTTCCTGCGTAAGATTTTTCTGGTGCTGGTCCATCTGGCCTCTGTGACGATGTCTAGGATGTGTTTGCCTTTAGAGTATTAGCCATGCTGATATTTTGAGAGTCTGCAAGTCTGGGTGCAGCACCCCCCCCCCCCACCTGAGTTAAGAGGTCTGATATCATGGGAAGCTGCTTGGGAGGCTGTAAGGTCAGGCTGCACAGAAAAGGGTACCAATGTTGTCTGGGCCAATCTGGAGCAATGAGGAAGGCCTTAGGACTCTCCTCCATTATTTTGATCAGTACCTTGAGAATAAGAGACAGAAGAGGGAATGCATACACAAATAGGGTGCTCCAGGAGAAGGTCAAGGCATCCACCTTCCAACACTAGGTGGTGATACTCCCTGGTACAAAATTTTTTTCAGCTGATGGTTGAGATGCGAAGCAAAATGATCCACCTCTGGAGTCCCCCATGCCTGAGTGATTTGTAAAAAGATTTTTCTGTGGAGCTGCCATTCGTGGGGGTCCAGTAAGTTTCTGCTTACGTGGTCTGCCAAAGTGTTGTTGGTAGGTATTGGGCTATTGGGTGTAATCCCATGGAAGAAGCTGTCAGCCAGAGGTTCATGGCTAGCCTGCACAGAGGGTAAGATTGGGTCCCTCCCTGTTTGTTGATGTACCACATTACTGTGGTGTTGTCTGTTTTGATAAGGAAAACCCCTGGCTTGAGATGGGGTTTGAAGGATGTCAGAGCCTTTTGTACTGCCATCACTTCCTTCTGGTTGATGTGTAAGGGAAGGTGCAGGGCATCCCAAAGACCTTTGGTGCACCTGCCTGCTAGGTGAGTGCCCCAAGCTATGTCATAGGCATTGGTGTAATGGTCTGCCCGGTTGGGCAGAGGGTGAAGGAAAGACCCTTGTTCTGGGCACAGGCCCCTGCCCAACAGAGAAACTTGGCCCTTATATAGGGGATCAGAAGGAGAGAGGTCTCTAGAGGTTGAGAGTGCTGACACCAAAGGTTCTTTAGGTAGCACTGAAGTTTTCTCATGTGAAGCCTGGCCATAGAAATTAGAAGGATGCAAGATGCCATGTACCTCAAGGTACTGCAGGAACTTCCTCACAGTGAGGTGACTTCTGGAAGCCAGCTGGGTAGAGAGAGGCAGGAAGCGCTGCTTTTCTGGGGATAGGAAGGCCATTTGGGATGCTGTATCCAGCAGTGCTCCCAAGAAAATGATCTTCCTGGAAGGTTCTTGCTTTGATTTCTTCTCACTGATGGTGTACCCTAAGGAGGTTAGGAGGGTTTTGACAAAGAGAAGGTCCTTGAGGAGCTTTTCTTTGCAATCTGCCTTAATGAGGTAGTTGTCCAGATAAGGGTAAATCTGCATATTTTTCTGTCTGCAAAAGGCTATAGCCTGGGCTAAGCATTTGGTGAATACCCTGGGAGCAGTAGATAAGCCAAAGGGTAGCACAGAGAATTGAAAGTATTGTGAGCCTTCTCTGAAGCAAAGGAATTTACTGCAGGATTCCCTTATGGGGATGTGGAGGAAGCCATCTTTTAGATCTAGGGTAACTAACCAGGCATTTTTGTCCACATAGGCAGCAGCTGCTGCAAAGTTAGCATTTTGAATTTGGAGACCACCAGGAAGGTGTTCAGAATGGACAGATCCAGGATGGGGCGCCAAGTACCCTCTTTTCTGGGAACAAGGAATAGTCTGGAATAAAAGCCTTTGCCTGTTTGATCTGAGGGGACAGGTTCTACTGCCCCTTGGGATATGAGAGTTTGGACTTGTTTCAATGCCTCCGCCCACTGATTTGGAGGCAAGACTGGATACCCCTCTTGGAATTGGGAGTTCATTGAATGAGAATATGTATCCCTGGAAAATTATCTTTAAGACCCATTGGTCCTTTGTTACAGAAAGCCAATTTTCTTTACAGAGGGAGAGCCTTCTTCCTAGTTTTTATTGAGGCAAAAGAGGGCAGAGGGGGAAGAGGGAGTCATTAAGAGGTTTTGCCATAGAGGGATAGCTTAGAGCTCCCTGATTTGGAGCAGAAGTGGTCTACCGCATGGTTCTATGCTGTCCCTGGGATAGGAGTCTGGGTGGTCTGTCCCTGCGAGGCTTACCTTGCCCCTGTCTGTTAGGTGCAGGAAAGGACCAGTGTTTTGAGGGAAAATTCCTGCTGAACCTACGAGGTTGTACATGAAGGAAATGTTATACTGTTTGAATTGATTTTGCTTTATCTTCCATCTTTTTAAGCACCTTTTCTGCTTTTACTCCCAACAAGCGGTCCTTATCCAAGGGTGCATCAAGTAATTTAGATTTGACATGATCGGGGAGAGCTTGTTCCTTCAACTATGCATGTCTCCTAATGACAGATCCTGACACCGCTACCCTGCTGGAGGCTTCTAGGGCATCATATCCACAGTGTAATGAGTGTTTGGTCACTTGACAAGTAAAGTGCAGTAAATCTGCTAACTCTCTTGAGCTGGCACAGTCAGGAAAGGTTGAAATCTTTTGTTTTAATAGTTCTAAAGTGTGTTGTTGATATTTTAACATGTGGAACTGACAGCTGAGTGCTCTGATAGCCGAGGTTGCAGAGGTGTATACTTTTTTACCCCATCTGTCTAGAGCGCTGGAGTCCTTGACAGAAGGAATAGGATTCTTTGCAGAACTAGCCTTAGCTCCTTTTGGTCCCTATGTCATGACCTCCGGGTCTCCAGCAGGATTTCTGTACAGGTGTTTGTGACAATCCTGTCAGGTTTTCTGGAAGCAGGTGGGAGGGTTTCAGGAGCTAAGCTGGATTCATGGAAGACATCAACCACCTCTAAGATCGGAGGGATGGCCAAGGGTCTGTGCTGGGGCAGGTCGAGAAACTCTCTTAATCTTTTCTTAAACTGAGGGAAGTCCTGGGATTCCCAGTGGAAATATTCCCTTAGGGTGTGAAGGGTTTCCCCAAAGGAAAGATCTTCTGGTGGGGAAGCAGAAGGAATGGATTCCTCCGCATCGGAATCCTCATAAGCAGCCAGAGGTTGTTGTTCCTCTTCAAAATCTGAATAATCAGACTCCTCAAAATCCTTTTCTGCCCGTATTTCAGGAGAAAGGTCTCTTTTCCTTTTAGAAGTTGTGGCCTGACTACCCCTGATAAGGGTGAAAAGATCCTTTTAAGCATTTCAGCTTGGATTGGTGGAGCAGGAGTAAAATGGTAGCTAGAGGTAGTTTTCCCAGGAGTGACCTTGCTTCTAGGCCCAAGAGTATCCATCGGTCTGAGAGAAACGGTATTCGGAGAAGATGTCGTTTTTGTCTAGATTCGGTAGTGCGAAAAACCTCCTTGGAAGCCGGTGCCTGCACAACATCTCTGGACCCAACCAAGGCAGAGACAACCAAAGGCTCGGAAAACTAAGATTTCTGCGGCAAACTGGACTCTGTAAGGGTCTCAGTAGAGACCTGCAAAGGTACTGAATTGGGCATCAGGGGTTGCAAAGGCACGTCACTGAATGCCGGAGAACAGATGACCTGCTTAGTTGTTGGAAGGCTTAGCCTTGTGTGGTCTGTCTCTATCATTAGCCTTACTTTTTTTTGGAATGTCAATGGATTGCTGGCTGACTGACACCATTTTAAAATGCGAAAAAAGAAGACAAAAATACCTGGCTACAATAAGTGCGCTACAAAAAAAGGTTCTCACGTTAAAGAGAGCACAGAACTGGCAATGGGGGACGTCGTGGTCTGGGCCTAACCAAGTGACGCAGTAGGAATGGAAGTCTCGGTGTGGTATTTGCTTTCCACAGGCGAGACAATTGTTAACTTTTTCTGACATCAGCTAGTGCAAGAAAAAAGGATCCCCAACGGGGTACTTAGCTTTAGACGTTTTCAGCTGTAACTGCTTCTGCTATAGGCTCCATGGCAAGAAAGACAGATGTAATGGTGTCGGCTTTCTTCCTTTATAGCACTGATGACCTGAAATCAGGCAGCAAGCAACAGCCGATGCAGAAAAACCCTGACTCTGGTATTTGGGCCGGCCAAGGGCTATCACAGCAGGGATAGCCCCACAGGTGATGACTGCAGCAGTGAAACACGAAGAACATCTTGCAAGTCCACTGAGGCTGCAGGCTCAAAGGGGGGAAAGACCACAGCTTGCAGAACTAGCGCGAGATCCCATGGAGGAGTTGGGTCCTTAACTGGTGGCCAAAGTAAAAAGGTGCCTTTCAAAAAGGCTTTACAAAGCTTAGAAGAAGCTAAAGAAACCATATTGTCACCTACATGAAAGTTAGATATAGCTGCCAGTTGGAGCCTAACTGTAGAAGAACTGGCACCTTGCTGAAAAATACTTGCCAAAAATTCTAAAACCGCCTGAACCGGGTGGTGAAGGGGTCTAGTTCATGCTGAGAAGTCCAAACAGAAAAACATTTCCTCAACCAAAATCCTTTTGACCAGTGAGGATAACCTGGGAGTCCTGACTATCATGGGAACTGAAGTAGCCAAGCAGTGAGCTTCAGACTGACCAGGTCTGGATGGGGAATCCCTGAGAGAGGAGATCCAGAATCGCATCCAACGTCCAGGGCAGACACACAACTTGAGACCACAGGGAAGGGAATCATACTTGGTGAGGCCAGAATGGGGCAATGAGGATGACAGAGCTCCCCAGCCTGTGAGCTTTCTGAAGAAATCTCGGTATTACGGGCAGAGGAGGATAAGCATACAGGTGACCGGAGGGCTAAGCATGAACCAAAGCATCTTTGGGGGCTTCCCCATGAGGGGGATTCAGAGAGAATAACTCGCTGCATGCCACGTTGGAAGGAGGGGCAAAAAGATTGCTGCAAGGCTGACCCTACTTGAGAAAGATCTGTTTCACTACCGAAGGATTCAGCGACCACTTGTAAGGCACCAGGATAGACCTGCTGAGCCTGTCGGCTAGAATGTTGGACATCCCCAGAATCTGCATTGCCACCAGAAAACAGTGGAAATCTCCCACTCCCACACTCTCATAGCCTAGCGGCACAGGGAATAAGACCTGGTTACCCCCTGCTTGATGATGTACCAGACCACCAACATATTGTCTGTCTGGATAGCAATCATCCCTAGAGGAAGATGGGCATGGAGTGCTTGCAACTCTAGGAACACTGCCCTCATCTCCAGGATGTTGATATGCAATTGAGTCTCATAGGGGGACCACGTACCTTGGACTGTCCTTCCCAAAATGTGCCCCCTTTACCCTAGCAGGGAGGCGTCCATGATCACCGTGGCCAAAGGGAAAGGCAGAATAAAGGGGAGACCCCGGATAAGATATAGGGAATGAATCCACCAAAGAAGAGAGTCCTTGCACAACCGAGATACTCGAATAGGGTGAAACAATGGAAGAACTAGCATAGACCACTGAACCGCAAGGGTCTATTGAAGTACCCGCATGTGTAACCGGGCCATGGGTAAGAGAGAGATCATGGCCAGCATGGACCTTAATGCCTGTAATACCAATTCCACCATCAGCGATTGAGCTTGAAGGCTACAGCGGACATGTAGCTTCAGAGACTGGACGCTGAGGTTAGAAAGACCTTGGGTTTGAATCATGTCCAACTGAGCTCCAATGAAATCTAGCACTTGAACTGGGGCCAGTAATGATTTGTTGAGATTGATGGTTATGCCAAACTGGTGGCCTAAGTGAAGCAGGAACTCCCTCGCTTGGCTTAGTAGATGCCTGGAAGGGGCAGCAAAAAGCCAGTAGTGCAGGTAGGGGAAGACTTGGAATCCCTGTAGTCTCAGGTGAGCCACTACCACTGCCATCACTTTGGTGAACACCCTGGGGACTGTGGTGAGACCAAAGGGGAGCGCTCTAAACTGGTAATGACTGTCCTCAGCCAGAAGTGGAGAAACTGTATAAAAATAGTCCAGTAGCACAAAAGCAAGAACGGACAACTGACCGAAGGTTCCACTATTTATTATAACAAGAACAAATGAAAATGGTAAGCGCTTTCAGCTGCGTTACTCCAGCCTTCATCAGACAAATTCAAAATACTGTTTATGCCAATTTATAGTACTACTGATGCAATCAATAATCCAATAGACCAATTCATTATTCAATCAAATGCTAATACAATATATATATATATATATATATATACATATGTTTTCTATTACATAAAATACCTACAATAATAATATGCAATATAAACTGATATAATAAATTATTTAATATTCCTAACCTAACAATTAAATGCGTGTATAAATATAACCTTATAAATATTGCATATGTACATAAAAGTATATATAATAAATATATATTTGAAACCTATAATGAATAAAAATGCATTCGGAAATATATAATGAATAATATATGATAATACAACAACACATATTAAAAACATATTAAAAAATATATATTAAAAAATACACCAATGTTTACCTATTAAAAGCTTTTAATTTTAAAATGCTAGTAGTAGAAATAGAATCATTATATCCTACAGGCTTGAAGGAGCACAGTGCTTTGCATAAGGATTTAGTGCAATTATTCGATCGACAGGAGTGTGAGTTTCTCCAGGTACTTATAAAGCATAATGTAATATTGATGGATGAGTTAAACATCAAAATAGAAGAACTGGACAATAAAATTAAACAGCATTCACTGCGTGTGAAAATCAGTATTATGAGATTTTCATGCAGATTAATAAATACAGTACAACGGTGGTGGAAAGAAAAACCCGTGAATTGGAAAGAGGTAAGATGGATTATTCCAAAGGTCGAGCCTATCCGAAACCATTGCGAGGACAGGAACGTGATGACCAAGCAGAGGCGTTTTTTCTGCCTGTGACTAGCAATGGCGTGCAAGTGCAAAACCATCAGGATAATAACATACAGCAATTCCCTTTAGAGAACAACAATCTCCGTCGCTCAGAGCGACTTCGGAACAAGGAGGGTTACAAATTGAGAAACAACAACGTGAAAGTATGGAGGAGGCAGAGGATGGACAATCGGAGCAATTACAATTAAACGCTGTAAGTTTCAATAACTTTTTGTATGATGACAATGCTTATCAGCTTATCACCAGTACTACTGGTGATTACCACATCTATAATTACAGTGAAGCTACTTTAACTATTGAGCATGCTGATATTTTCAGTAAGGGCCTTACTTATGTACCAGCAAAAAGGGCAAAAATTACTGATTTATTAACTGAACTTAAGTTGTTCACGAGGAAATTGAATTTAGCAGTTTTGCATCAAGGAGCGCCTAGCATGGAAATTAATTCCATGTATGTTCCTAGTGTAAAAAATCCACCATTACATCCCAGAATAAAATTGTTCGAAGAAACATGTGAGCTTGACTTTAGACACTTGCTGCAGTACAAAAATCGACAACGCAATTATCTTAACAATTTTTCAAAGGCTCAACAAGACATTTTAAGTGAACTAAAAGCTACTAATGATGTACGTATTATGCAACCTGATAAAGGGGGTGGACTTGTGATTATGAATGTATATGATTATAACCAGCAATTATTGAATATTTTGTATGATGAAGCATATTCTGAAGCATCTATTAATGAGATTAACATTTCATACTCTAGGATTGATTATACACTTGAGGATATGTTATGGCAGGGGCAGATCACAAATGAAGCATTTTATTATATGCAAGTAAAAAATCCCAGGATTCCTGCAATGTTCGGAGCACCTAAGCTGCATAAGGATGTGCAGCATCCACCTATGCGTCCTACAGTGGATGGTACTGGCTCCAAAACTTATTACATAGCAAAATATATTGATATGAAGTTAAAGGAGAAAATAAAAAGTTTACAATATATTTGTCGTGACTCCTGGGATTTTCTCACTAAGGTAAATAGTTTACCTATTGATAGAATGGATGAAGTGGTATTTATCACAGTGGATGTTAAGGATTTATTTACTTGTATACCACAACAGTTGGGCATCACATGGTTCACCAATTTCTTTTTTGATATTATACGTACACCTCAAGATGAACTTAATGCACTTGTTGATCTTTTGGAACTTGTTTTATCTAATAATTATATTTATCATGATGGACATTATTTTAAGCAAATTAAGGGGGTGGCGATGGGTTCTCCCATAGGTACGTTATATGCAAATGTCATCATGGCGGTGTGGAAGCATAGATTTTTGTTCCCATCTGAATTTATGCAATATATACGGCTATATAGTCGGTTTTTGGATGATTTATTTTTCCTTTGGAATGGACCCATAGAGTTAATTGATGTATTTATTAAATATATAAATTCCACTACTGATTTTTTGATTTTTACATACGAGTTGGATAGTAATAGTACAGCATATCTGGATGTCCTCTTGCAAAAGGACTGGGTGCATAATAAATTAAAAGCTAATATACATTGTAAGAAAACATATTCTAACAAATTTTTGCACTTTCATAGTCATCACCCTCAGCATGTAAAAAAAAGCTGTTTTGAAGGGGCAGTAAGTGCGGGCAGCACGTATGGTTTCTGACTATGATGAGTTCATGAATGAATGTCAATATATAGTCAGCATGTTTAAAAATAGGGAATATCCAGAGCAATTTGTTCAAACTATATTACATGAAGTAGTCATTAAGAGGAAAAGTGGTTTTTATAGACCATTATTGGAAAGATCTGAATTTATTATTTCACATTCTATAGAGCAAGATACTATTGAACAGTCTTTAGGAACAATGGGGAATAATAATAATTTTGGTGGTGACCCACATTGCAATATGGGTACATTTAATAAGGCTAATACAGCCTTCATCACCACTTATACGCAGGATTCGGAGTGCATAAAGGAGTTAATCATAAAAAAATTGGTTTTTCATAAAAGGGGATGTGCCATTGGTAACTTTATTAGGGGTACAGCCTTCTATTATATATAAAAGGGACAGGAATTTAAAGGATTGGTGTAATGCTGTTTCAAACTCGCACAGAAATCAAATAGGTTCTATGAGAAAATGTAATATGTGTAGGTATTGCTCGTATATTATGGAAACCGAGCAGGTATGCATTAATAATGTTAGTATACAAGTAAAAGGAAGATACAATTGTAATACCTCTGGGGTAGTGTACGCAGCTTTATGTACACAATGCTCAGCTTATGACATAGGACAAACTGAACGAAAATTAAAGAAGCGAATTTATGAGCATGTCTATGATATTAGTAGGCATTCAGAAAACAATGCATTATATAGGCATATAGAGCAATATTCAACACATAAATTAGTATTGGAACAAGTTATTCTTTCACCTAGAATAGGTCCTTGGAAAACTATATTAGAGTCTAAAGAATATTGGTGGCAAGTATTTTTAAATGCCACAGTATTCCCAGGATTAAATGATTCTATTTCTATTACTAGCATTTTAAAATTAAAAGCTTTTAATAGGTAAATATTGGTGTATTTTTTAATATATATATTTTTAATATGTTTTTAATGTGTGTTATTGTATTATCATATATTATTCATTATATATTTCTGAATGCATTTTTATTCATTATAAGTTTCAAATATATATTTATTATATATACTTTTATGTACATATGCAATATTTATAAGGTTATATTTATACACGCATTTAATTATGTTAGGTTAGGAATATTAAATAAATGTATTATATCAGTTTATATTGCATATTATTATTGTAGGTATTTTATGTAATAGAAAACATATGTATATATATATATATATATATATATATATATATATATATATATATATATACATATTGTATTAGCATTTGATTGAATAATGAATTGGTTTATTGGATTCTTGATTGCATCAGTAGTACTATAAATAGGCATAAGCAGTATTTTGAATTTGTCTGATGAAAACTGGAGTAACGCAGCCGAAAGCGCTTACCATTTTCATTTGTTCTTGTTATAATAAATAGTGGAACCTTCGGTCAGTTGTCCATTCTTGCTTTTGTGCTACTGGACTATTTTTATACAGTTTGTGCTCTGTTTCATGGTTAAGAAGTGGAGAAACCTCAGAGAGTCCATTTTGATGTGGTAGTATGCATCCTGAAGGTCAACCTAGCACACCCAATCACTCTCCTGTAAAAAGGGCAGGATAGACTGAAGAGTGACCATTTGGAATTTTGTCTTGGCAACTGATAGATTTAAGATGGAGAGATCTAGACTGGGTCTTACGTCCCCCATCTTATTTGGCACCAAAAAGAATTTGGAATAAATGCCTAACCCAGTCTGGTCTGGGGGGACGGGTTGCATGACTCGCTTTTCTAGCAGCTTTGCAATTTCCAGTGCTGCTTCCTCCCTTTGCGTGGGTGGAACATTCAGGAAGTGTTTGGGTGGAAGAGGTGATTGATTGAAAGGGACAGAATAGCCTCTGGATACGATTTCAAACATCCAACGATCATCCGTGATAGACTCCCAGACTGTTGGATGTAACGAGAGGCATCTCCCGACTGCCTCCAGAGCTGATCAGCTGGGCAACCCTTCAGGGGTGCTGAGCGGGCCTGTCTGAGAAAGGCTCTCGAGACCCCTAATTCCTCAGACCCCCTCTGCCTCGGGGGTGGCGTCTATCGAATCTCCCTCTGCCTCTAGGGGAAGGCGAGTCCAGAGCATACTGGGAGTAGTTCTGAGACTTTCGGAACCACATCTTCTCTGCCCCCCACTGATTCCTTGAAAATGTTAGTTGGGGGTGGAGAAGCAGATCCCAATAGTAGAGTGAGTCTTCCTGTCCTCCTTGCTCTGGATAAGAGTAACACTTACCGATTTTCCAAAGAAAGTAGAGCCATCATACTGGGCATTAGTAAAGGAGGACTTAAAGGGTTCTGAGAATGCATAGAGTCAGAGCCAGGCGTGATGTCTGATGGCAACGCCTGTTGCAGCGGCTCTAGCGACACTCTCAGTAGCATAAGAGAGAAGCCGCATAGAGGTGTTAGCAATCGACATGAGAGTGGCCATGTGAGAAAGGAAAACCTTCCGGTCCTCTGCTGTCATGGACCGTGAGATAGACCAGCAATCTCCTTTCCAAGGTCTCGCTGGAGTCTAATTACATGTGCCATATAATTCAGCATACATACTGAAAATGTGGCTGAAGCATACACCTGCTTCCCAAAGCAATCTATCATCCTGGACTCTCGGTCTGGTGGATGGACCATGGAGCTCTCCTGAATGAGCTCATTCTTAGTGGTCGCTACTACTACCATGGCATCTATGGGGGATCTACTGGTCCAGTGGGTCCTATCTGATAGAGCATTTAATACATTGTCAGGTGTTTGGGGATTGGCTCCACAGTGTCTGGTTCCTTCCATGCCAGAGATGTAATTAGATCCAACAGTGGTTCTGTGGCACCAAATGCCCCAGGAATACCAATTCGTCCGAGTTGTGTTTCTGGGCAGATCATACCCCCCCCACCCCCACCCCCACTGAGGAAGGAATTCCATAATGTCTCTGAAGGAGACATCCTCAGGGGTGACCGGGGGGATACCCCTTCCCCTTCCTCCAAATCGGTGTCCTCCATGAGGGACTCCAGTGGGGAGTCAATGTACCTCCTTTCGCACTTATGCTTTCGATACACCTCCTCAGGGGGAGTTTCTGGGAAGGACTCAAAACCATCTGGCTGCTCCCATGTGGGAGCACCCTGGGGCAAAGAGGCAGCAGGCTGTCCTTGAGGTAGCAGGATGGCAGAATCCATACCAGAAACAGAGGGAGCAAGGGCGGACTCGGAAGATGAGATCAAGGGTCTCGATGGTATCAAGAGAACCCTCTCCACCATGTCAAAGGCAGGAGGAGAGCGAACCATCTGAGAAGGGACCACAGATGGATCTGCCACCCTCTGGATCAACGGGGGAGTTAGAGCCGAACCTCCAGGCGCAGAGACTTCGATTGGAAGGCTCTGCTCCGAAAGGCTCAGAGCAGACACCATCCCCATGGATCCAGCGCTGAGACTATGGCTCTGAGAGCAGAGTTGATCATAGCTCATCAGATCCGGCCTACTCAAGGTAATGGCTGGCGTCAAGGTACAAGGTGCCGACCCCTCTGATCCAAATGCTCTGAAACTGGAGATCAGATCGAAGAAGGAATTGGTAGGAATGCGGACTGCATGTCCCCCGCTCCACAGAGAGAGGGGGCAGGCTAAGTCTCCCATCTGTATCTAGGTGCAGATAAATTTCCACATCATCCTATCCACCTCCAATTTGGAAAGGCTGTGTGTGGATCAATATGAAGAGGCCACAAACACCAGCCTGGAGGGTCAGTAAGGTGAAGCTGGGCCCAGCGAACAGATCTGAAGCTTCTCCGGCTCCAGGGAAAAGCAAGGGGAATGGAGCCAGGGAGACCCCAGTCGTGGGGTCAGGCAGACCTTGGCCAGAGGATCAGCAGAGGAAGAGCAATCAGGGGACCACTTCCTTGGCCTGTCCTTGTGTTTGTGCCTGTCCCCATCGTCAGACCTCTTGGTGGGAGGTTGAGTCCCAGAGGCCGGAGTGGAGACAGAAGTAGCAGAAGAAGTCGGGGTTGAGGAAGCCTGGGCCCCGGTGGAAGGAGGGGAAAGAAGGCCTTTCAAGATTAGGGTTGAAGCCTGCACAGATGGAACAGGAGGAGTCTAGATGGAAATCCCCTAAGCATACCACACACAAACTATGGACATCAGCTGGGGAGAGCTTATGGCCACACTATGTGCATTTACAAAAAAAAGAAGTTATGTACTCACCATAACATTCCATGTTTGTTGTCCTTGATCTCGCCTTCCTTCTTGCTGTTTGGAACTTGGCCGTATACAATAGCTCGAGAGCTTTTACTGGCTCGAGGCTAGCCCCTATCCCATCATGCCTAGTGGTAGTTACCCAGATCTCGTTTGTGATAACCCAACACTAGACCATATAAAAGATAAGAGATGTAATCTACTTTACATATCTGATGACACCTGCATATAAAGATGTGATCCCTCCACAAGGTAATAGTAGTAAACTGAGACTGACCATAAGGAATTGCATAAAGGAAATATAGCCAATAAAATAAGGGATGCAAGAAGGAAGGAGAGATCAAGAACAACAAACATGGAACGTTACGGTGAGTATATAACTTCTTTATGTTATGTTGTCCATATCTCGCCTTCGTTCTTGCTGTTTGGGACAGCATCCCCAGCACCTGATTCTTGGGTGGCTCACAGGAAAAAAACTCTCAGGACCGTGGAACCAAAGGATGCCCTGTTCTGGGAGGCCACATCTACTTTGCAATGAGTGACAAAGGTATGAGGATTAGCCCATGTATCTGCTGCACAGATCGAATTCAAAGGCAATCTGGCCTGAAATGCAACAGAGGTAGATAAGGCCCTTAAGTGCCCTTTAATTTTCCCTGGAAGTCTTCATTTATGGAACTCGTAGACATGTTTAATAGCGTCTGAAAGCCACTTTGATAAAGTCACCTTTGAGGCCGCACAACCTCTTTTATTGTCTGCAAAGGATATAAACAATTGATCAGATTTTCTAAATTCCTTGGTCCTGTGTAAATAGAAATGTAACTGTCTATGAACATCCAATTGATGAAGCTTATATTCTGCCTTGTTGCCATGATTAGGGAAGAACACGGGAAGCTCTATGGATTGATTCAGATTGTACTGAGAACATACCTTGGGTAAGAAAGAGGGGTTGGTTCTGGGAGAAACCCGATGTTTTTGGAAAATCAAGTAAGGGAACAAATAGATAAGGCCTGTAATTCTGAGACGCTTCTAGCTGAGGTAATTGCAAACAAGAAAAAGTTATTCCAGGTCAGAAACTTGAGCGGAAAAGAAGCAGACGGGTTTGAAGGGAGGAAGAATCAAAGCTTCTAAAACTAAATTTAGATTCCTGGGAGGAAGAGGTTCTTATTGGCGGTCTTAATAGGATAGTATCTCTTAGAAAAGCCTTGCATAAATGGGACACGATATTGGCACCCATTTCTACCATATGGAAATTTGAAATGGCAGCTAACTGAACTTGGATAGTAGCTGCAGCTGCTCCTTGGTCAAATGTTTCAGAGAGAAATTCAAGAATCTTTGAAATGGGAACAGTAAAAAGATCAACCTGATTTTTGCCTGCCCAACAAGAGAACCTCTTCCATTTACTAGCATAAGGTCTCCTAGAAGTGGGCTTATGGGAGGAAATCAAAATGTGCTGAACTGCTGGGGAAACATCAGGAAGCCTGGTTAAGACCAGAAGTGGAGAAACCAAGCTGTGAGCTTGAGAGTTTGAATAGAAGGATGGAGAGCCCCCAACTGATGTCTCAGATCATCTGTCACTGGGTCCAAGATCATAGGTTCCCCTTGCAGGTGAGGCCAAAGGAATGGGAACCATATCTGATGAGGCCAGTAAGGGGCAATGAAGATTAACTTGCAACCCAATGACCGTGCTTTCTAAAGAACCTTGGGGATCAGGGGAAAAGGTGTAAAGCAGTCCCGGGGCCAATCGTGAACAAGTGTGTCCCAGGGTGACTGCCCCAGTGGTGGGACTAGAGGGAAGTAGCGGCTGAATTTGCTGTTGAGTGTGTGGCAAACAAATCGCACCTTGGCTGGCCCCATTTGCGAAAGATCAAGTCCGCAATGTCCTGCTTCAGGGACCACTCGTGTGGCATCAGAATGGCCCAGCTGAGCTTGTCCACTATCATGTTGGATTTCCCCGGGATGTGCATTGCAACCAGAAAGCGCTGGGAAGACCTTGCCCATTGCCAAACTTGTAGAGCCTCTCTACACAAGGGGTAAGACCTAGTTCCACCTTGTTTGTTGATGTACCATACTACCGACATATTGTCCGTTTGAATTGCTATAGTCCATGTAGGTAGAGAGTTCTGCAGTGCTTGCAATGCCAGGAGCACTGCTCTCATCTCCAGGACATTGATGTGCAAGTGGTACTCGTGTTCCTGCCAAGTGCCTTGAACAGTCTGTCCCAGATAATGCCCCCCCTGCCCCCCCCCAATCTGGGAAGCGTTCGTTGTCACTGTGGCTACAGGTTGGGGGGTAGAAATGGCCTGCATATTGTCACCATAGGGGAGTGAAGCCACCACTCCAGATCCCTTTTGCAGGATTCCGTGATCAGAATTTGATGTGACATGCAATCCTGCAATGACCATTGTGCAAACAGAAGCCACTGTAGAATTCTAATGTGGAAGCGAGCCATAGGGACCAGAGTGATTGCCGCCGCCATAGAACCCAGTACCTTGAGGATGAATCTCGCTTGAATCCTCTTTTGTATGAAAAGTATGACAACCTGGCAACGGATTGTTAATACTCTTTCTTGAGGCAGCTTTGCTATCAAGGCCCTTGTGTCTAATTTTGCCTCTATAAAGGTAATGTATTGACAAGGCAACAAGGCAGATTTTTCATAGTTTATGGTGATCCCAAGTTGAGAACAAAAGCTTACTGTGTATTTCCTTGCACTGATTAGTTGATGCTCGGTGGTGGTAGTAATGAGCCAATCGTCTAGATATAGAAACACCCGGAATCCTTGACGCCTCAGGTGAGCCTCAACTACTGGCATGCATTTGGTGAACACCCTGGGGGCTGTGGTGAGACCAAAAGGCAGAGCTCTAAACCGATAGTAACTGGCTCCCAGCCGGAAGCGTAGATAATCTCCTTGGCCGTCTGTCCATTTTTATATGGTAGTACACATGCTGGACATTAATAGAGCACATCCAATTGTCCTGATACAGATAGGGATGAATGGACTGCAGTGTTACCATCCAGAACTTTGTTTTCTTGACTGACTTGCTTAGTCTGCTGCGATCCAAAATGGGTCTCCAGTTCCCTGTTTTCTTTGGAACTAAAAAGAACCTTCAGTAAGTTCCAGATCCGATTTGGTCAGGGGAGACTTCCTGGATGACTCTTTCTTAGCAACCTTTGAACCTCCACGTTTGCCTGATCCCGAATACTGGGTGGAACATCTGGAATAGAAGTTTTGAGAAGGGGATATTGTAACCTCCGGATATTGTGGATAGTACCCATGTATCTTTTGTGGCTTTTGGCTACAAGGATAATCTCCCCACTACTTTCTCCGGAGTCGAACAGTCAGGCCTCTCTTCAGGAGCGCTGGAAGGGCCTTCCAGAGAAGGTATCTCTGTCGCCCTGGTTCTGCTGACTCCGCTGCCACGCGGTCGGCGTCTTCAATTGTTTTTTTTCCCCCTCTGCTCCTGGGGGAAAATTCTGCACGTGTCAGGCGAAGCTCCTTGGGATTTCCAGAACCACATCTTTCTGCTCTTCTGGCCTTTGGGATAAGGCCTAGATGGAGCAGAAAAATGTACTCCCATGGCAGAGAGAGTTTTGCCATCCTGTTCACACCTGGTAAGAGTCTCTCTTACCTGAGGCCTGAACAAGGACGAGCCTTCAAAGGGTGCTTTGGGTAAAGCAAGACTTGAAGGGCTCCGCAAAATGACAAAGGCAGTTCCAGGAGTGTCTGTCGCCCTGCTCGCTCCATTGGCTGCATAAGAAATGAGCCGCATGGAGGAGTTAACCACTGAAGTCAGGGTGGCGAGCTGAGAAGCTGCCTTGTCCGAGGCTCCCACAGCTGTAGGATCCTGTAAGATATTTCCTAACTCCTTGAGGAGATCTCTTTGAAGCCTTGTAATGTAGGACAAATAGTTCAGCTACCTGAGTGTAAAGGTCGCTGAAGAAAACATATGCTTCCTGTATCTGTCCATCATGCGAGATTCTTTGTTCAGCGGATGGACAAAAGAATAAGTTTCCGCTAATTCTTTCTTGGTAGCTGCTGCCACCACCATAGCATCAATGGGTACACCTTTAGATAAGAAGAGCCTGTCTTCAAGGGCTGTAATGAATTTATTGGGCCTCTGTGGAACTGGTTCCATCGTGTCTGGACAGCTCCAAGCCTTCTGACTCACTATGTGCAAGAGGTGGAAGGTCAGGAACCGAATGCATCCAGGTACACAGACTCGTCTTCAGAAGGGGCAAGGGACTTCCAGTCACCCCTCTGTCTAAGGAATACTAAGATGTCTGAAAAAAAGACATTTTCAGTGGGGGACTGTGGGGACCCTTCTGAGTCATTCAATTCTGTGTCAAGGACTCAGGGGAGTCCACATGCTTCCTCTTGCAAGTCATCTTCCGAGGGACCTCCTCCGAGGGGTGTTCAGGGGAGGTTTCAGATGAGGTGGGGGCATCCTGGAGCATGGGTTCCCTACGATTGGGGTGGAGGGGAAGTTCAGAGTTGGACACCAGCACCGAGGGCAAAGGAGACGAAAGTGGAGCTTTCTCAGGAGACATCCCACTCATCACCTCGAAGGCGTCGTGGTCCCGACCCGAAAGAATCTCTGGCTCCAAAAAAGCAGGAGACTTCCTCCAAATTGAGGACAAAAGCTCCGAGGCTGACGTAGGAGCTGAGCTGACCTGCGCCAAGGCTCCGAGAGGGAGAGTAGGGTCAGACAAGAGTCCGATACTGCTCCCCCCTCAGAACTGATGAGGGAGCATCAGCCCCCAGATCCCTTGATGGAAGGAGGTATCGAGGAGATTGCAGCGGTAGTTGAGACTGAAAGACCAGAGGTTGTTACTGGAACCAATGGTTCCACCACTATGACTACCATGCACTCTGGCTCCAAACACAGAGGAGTCGGAGGAGGAATCAAGACAGGTATTGTTTGCACTGTTGGCGCCATTTCCATCTGAGATGGGCCTGAAACTATTTTGGCTAGTGCTGGTGTCCTAATAAGCCTCTTTACCACCCTCTCCACATCATCTTCTGAAAGGCTCCTGGATGACCGAGAGGAGAGTGTCAAAGACCGGTGACTGCTCGCCACAGACTGCAATAATGGAGACTGTGGAGCAGACCACACTGGTTCCAAGGCAGGAGACCTGGAATGCTTATGGGACCTAACTGGCTCTGAAGACACAGATAGAGCCGTAGGTGCAGATGTCTTGTCGGAACCGAAAGTCATGTCAGACTTAGCTTGTGGTTTATCCTTGTCCTTAGACGGGTCCGAACTCGGAGCCGAAGAGGATGAAGGCTTGACTTTATCCGATTTTTTTTGCTGGCTGAGTCCCCTCCATAGCAGTATCAAAGGGGCTCTTCAGCAAACCATGCAAGATAAGCTTGTTTCTTTTCTCCTGCAAAACTCGTGTACTAAAGGCATGACAGAGCATGAGTCCTTCAGGTGAAGAGGTCCTAAACAATATACACAACTCGTGTGCCCATCCATAAGGAACATCTTTTGGCAACAGGAGTTGCATTTTTTGAAATCAGAAGGTTTCGAATCCTTGGCAGTATCCTTGGACATAATGTGAAATTAGCACCATTACTAAGGCTATATATATTGCTAGCAAGAAGACTATGAAGCACTCTATACAGCTAAACAAAGAGGAAAAACTATTTTTTTTTTTTTTTTTAACAGATAGGGAAAAAAGGAAAAGGGGTGAGAGCCTCTAAGTTAAACAGAGAACTCCCACCTAAGGAGAGCCTCTAACTCAAATGGCAACTCCTTAACAGTTACAGGAAAGGCAAGAAGGAGAAGAAGAACCCTCTAATTTAAATGGGTTTGAAGGAGGGGAAAGGCCCGAGAGAAAAAAACAGTTAATTTACACAACAAACAAGTCACTCAGATGGGATAGGGATAGATATAAATGCTAAGTACAACTACAGATAAAATAACTAAGCTAAACTGGAATTATTAGCTGAAAAATATAGTAGAAAGAACACTTAGCCTGGCCCAGTATCCGCAATCTCGATGCTGCAAGCGGCAAACGAGATCTGGGTAACTACCTCTAGGCATGCTGGGATAGGGGCTAGCCTCGAGCCAGTTAAAGCACTCGAGCTATAGTATACGGCCGAGTTAGAGCCGAGGATCGGCTTCAAACCCAAACAGCAAGAACGAAGGAGAGATATGGACAACAAAACATCCTGGTTTAGGATTCTCAGGCATAATCCCAGCAGACAGGCCCAACTAGAACAGATGCACACACAAGCACGCACACACACACACACACACACACACACACACACACACACACACACACACACACACACACACACACACACACACACACACACACACACACACATGCGCACGCTTCTTATAGAAGATAGAAAGAAGTTTGTTTTTTTTCTTTTTTTTTGACCGAAGCGAACAGCACAAGGGTGAGGAGATATTTAAGTAAAAGGAAAGTAGAGACTCACAAAATTCAGTAACTTACCCAAAAAGAAGCTCTGAGCAGTGGATCACGATGCTTATGCTAGCATGCTAAATGAGATCTGGAGGGAGACGGGGGCATTATGGGTAGGGGAGGAGACTGGAGCTCGGATCAGATGCTGGAAATGCGGCAGAGTCGGACATAAACCCCTACGTCACGAGATGGGTTGCCAACTGGCTTACAGACAGAACTCCCAAGATAAGAATAGTGAACTCCAGGTCAGACTCTAAACCAGTCACAAGTGGTGTCCCACAAGGCTCAGTCCTGGGACCCCTACTGTTCGGAATATACTTCTCAGAAGTATAGACAACTAGCTAACCAAGTTCGCCGATGACTGCTAACTGGGAGCCATAACTGGCTCTCTGGCTGACACGGACATCCTCCAAAAAGGCCTTACTGAGACGAACACCTGGTGTCAAAGTCATGGCCTCAAGCTAAATGCCAAAAAATGCATAGTTATCCCGTTTGGGAAAAAACAAAACACCCACGAATTACCACATAGGTGGCAGCCCCCTTAATACAGAAGGGGTAATAAGAGATCTGGGGACCCAGGTAGATAGTAATCTCTCCTTTGACAATCATATTGGCAAAGTAGTTAGGAAATCCTTCTATGTGGCCCATCTAATTACTAAAGGGTTCGTATCTAGAAATAAAGAGGTTATAGTGCCCCTCTACTCGTCACTCATTAGACCCATCAGAGTACAATGCCCCATTTGGGATGTACCTCACAAGATACTTCCAACAGCTGGAAATACTACAAAAGTACCTCCCCAAGAGGATTCTTGGCCTCAAACATATGTCCTATGCAGCCTGACTGAAAAAACTCCGGCTGTACTCAGTGGCATATCGCTTACTCAGAGGTGATCTCTGCCTGACTTACAAAGTCATGTCCAACTCAGAATTGATGGACATGCTCCACCTACAGAAATCCAAGTCACTGTGAGCCACGTGCTCTAGTGAGCTAAACCTTGCCACAACAATAAATAGAACATGCTGGAGGGAGAGATTCCTGTCAGAGACTCCCCATGCTTTGGAACAAAATTCCAAATTACATCAGGCAGAACCCCTCACTACCACTCCAGGAGAAACCTTGACGAGTGGATGGGTAACAGAAAATACACCCCTGGGATCACTTCATTGGCTCTGCTTGACAGAGGATCAGTTAATTAATCAATGGGGTGGCAAAAGCCGATACACTCTGGCTAGGCTTATAAATGCCCTCGGGCAGATAGGTTCATAGGTAGGAACTAGGCTATCAGAGTACCTACAGGTTGAAAGCCAAATAAAGACAACAACTTTAGATTAATCTTTTCAGGGGGCAGAGTAAGTCCCCCTTTATGATCCCATAACTCGTATATTCTAACTCCACAGTCACAATATAGTGAAGAAAAGGAAAACCCTGAGAATGTACAGACAGATCATACAATTCAAGTAACTGGGGTAAAATACACTATGATGTACAAAATTTGATCAAAATTCGTTTAGAGGAAAATGCCTCAATGAAATGGGAGTAAGCCGGAGGAAACTGGTTATTAGCAAGCTAGCAACAGAGAAGACCATAACTATTGTAAAGTGCAGTTTGTGGTATACAGAAGCTATGGCTAGAGCCTTTACTTTATTCATTATGTATTTAACAATACACTGTCCAGTGGTCCATGGTTTGATTCTCTCAGCCACTCCCTAAATGTAGGACTCTCAGAAAGTCATTTAACCAGACAGTACGCCAGGCTGAGGCCGAAAAAAGTGCATGGAGATCAGTGTGTTCTACCTTGGTCAGCAAATACAACTAAAATAAAATAATATAACCATCAATCCATCCACACCCCCTTTTCCCATTTCTGCACATGGGGTTAGGGTGTCATTTCAAAAGTGAATCATCTAGAATAACTATGATGGAAAGTAACGGTGGCTAGCCTTGCTCCAGCTGTTCTTCCATACCACACACTCACATGCACACTCACACCTATGGCCAATTTAGAGTGTTCAATCCACCAACTGCATGTCTTAGGAATGTGGTAGGAAACCGGAGCACCAGGAGGAAACCACATGAACACAGGCAGGACATGAAGACTCTGGACAGAAGGCATCCCAGCTGACAATCAAACCTAAGAACCTCTTGTTGTGAGGTGACCATGTCCCTGAATTATTACTGCTGAAAAAATTAACTATAAAATTATTTTGTAAAGCTAGCCAGAGAACCACTTTACAGTACAGGAATTGAAACTAAGTGAAGAGAATATCTTGAGGAGTAGGATTTTAATGCTTCTGAAAGCTATTTTAAGATCAGTGTGTGTGTGTGTGTGTGTGTGTGGGGGGGGGGGGGGGCATCTGCATGGTGGTTACTTTCCAAAGTTGTACAGATTTTTTTTTTTTTTATAAAACATGGTGTGTACAGCCATAAACGTGTCATGGATTGACCTGAATCCATGCTGGCAACATGTGGGGATACTATTTAGTTTATGTTCTAATATTCAGTCATACAAAATCTTCATAAATAATTTACTTACGAAACAGATGACAGACATAGGTCTGTAATCCTAAGATGCAGTGGGACTGGGGAATTTAGGAATGGAGGCTATCGGCTCACATTTGAACATGATATGAATGAGTGGACTGATGATACAAGAAGCCACCGTCTGCAGAAATGATATGTGAAATGCTTTAGAGTTAGATTTAGTCTTACTCTCGACTCGAGCTTTTCCAACAACCATGTTGTTATTTTACAAGTAACATCATGGAAGCAGATTAGGGTGGGGGATCAGGAGGACTGCTATGAGTTTCTGTGTACATGATGAAAAGTGAGGTAGCTGATGGAGATATTTTTGGAGATGATGAAGCGCAGTGAAGGGAAACGTATAGCAAACTCTAGTCGGGAATATATATATATTTTTTTTGAAGATGAATGTCTATAACCGTGAACTGAATTGTCACAGTAAGCTGTTTTGATAAGTTTCCAGAAAAACAGGAATGGAAAATGTGGCCATTTATTTTATTTAGGTGGAAGGGATGTGTATCTTTAATGGCCAACTTGCACTGCTTTCTGATAGTATGATGGTCTCTACTCTTATCATCTAAGTAGCAGGATTCCATTTAGTCCATCATTTCTATCTACATGCATGAGACTTCAACTGCAGGTTAGAGATGTTTTTTCATAACAGGTTCTGATAAAGTACAGTTGTGTAAAATCTTACCATAATGGCAGATGTCCTTCTCTTCACTGTTGCAGTATTCATAACAATAGGGATCCCTTGCCAAGGGCAGCCTGACGTCCAGTTAGTATACCAAAGTTTTAGGCTGCTTTAAGGTATGCCATACATCATACATATGCTCCTCACATAAAGTAGGGCATAAATTTGATGTTGAGACGTACCATTCTCAGAAAAGAGAGCCCCAGTAGGAATGTCAGTCAAAGGAATATTGAGGTAATCAGTACACCCACAGCAGCAATCAACCAGGGGCAGAGGGAAGGAGTGAGCAGAAGGACATCTACAGTTATGGTAAGATTTTACACAATTGTATTAAGTCCTTCCATTACACTGCTGCAGTATTCATTACAACAGGGAGAGTGCCAAAGTTCAGAAAAAAGAAGAGGAGGAAGAAGGACCAGCAGAGCTCTCTAGGAAGCCATGAAGGATGGCCCTAGCAAAACCAGCTCTGGAAATTCCATCCAACTTGTAGTGCTAGGTAAATGTATACACACAGCAGTCCAGGCAGCTGCCTCAAGAAGAGAGTTAGTATCCAAACCCTTGAAACAAGCACCAGAATAAGCCACAGCTCTAGCAGAATGAGCCTTAACAGAAGAAGGAAGGCTCTTACCATGAAAGGAATAACAGAAAGAAATGGCTTTAGAAATCCAAGAAGAAATAGTCTGCTTGGACACGGCTAATCCTAAGGACCTAGTATGAAAGGAAACAAAAAGCTGATCAAATTTCCTAATAGTTTTAGTCTTATCCAAATAAAATCTGAGTTGTCTATGCACATCCAATGTGTGGAGCACCTTCTCACTGGCAGATTGTGGAGAACAGAAAAAGTGGGTAAATAAATAGAATGACTCGAGGACAACTCATTCACCACCTTGGGCATAAAAGGAGGATTAGTACGCAAAGACACCCTGTCCTTATAGGATCATAGAAGAATACTAAGCTATCAGCCTGGAGGTTATTTTAAGCCTAGCCATTTCAACCCAATGTAATAACATAGAGGTACTAGTCAATACCTAAAACTGCATTTAGTGATGACTGCCCATGTCCAGGAGGGCTGTGGGCCAGTAGGAATTTATGGTGCTCATCCACTCATTCAGGTTCCTCTTGAACAGTGTCATAGAGGTGCTCTGTTTCACAAGAATTCGCAGCCTATTCCAAACATGTTGCAGTCACTGGAAGATAAATCTGTCTTTCCAGCATGCCCTATTTAAGCTGCAGGCCATATACAAGTCCCTGAAACTGGTAGCCCTAGACCCATTTGATTTACGGACATGCAGAAAGTTAATCAGGTTTGGGTCTTGGGTTGCTCTGTAGGCCAGGCATAAGTCTCCCCTAAGTCATCTATATGATACAGAGTATAGTGACAGGGATTTCAGTCGGTCCATGTAAGACTCATGCTGGAGGCCCTCAATGATCTTTGTTAGAAATCTCTGAGGTCTCTAATTGCTGTGGTGCTTAGTAAAGTACATACCAAATGAGATGTTCTACTAAATTATGGGGTGGATAAGTGCCAAGTATAGTGGGATTATAACTTTATCTGCTCTCAAGGCAATGCCTTTCCTAATTTCCTAATCAAGTGAGCTACGTGGAAAGCTTTCCTTACAATGGTAGACAAGTGCTGGTCGAAGTTAAGGTCATGGTCAGCCTGTGATCCCAGATCCCTCACCACTTCATGGGTATTACAGTATTGTTATTGATTTGATAGTTTGAGGGACATTCACTGTGCTGAAAGGAATGATTATGCATTTCTTTCCATTCAGTTTGAGACGCCAACTAATACACAAGTTGTTGGTCTGTGTGAGACCATCCTGGAATATACTGACATCATTTGGGGATTCAATGATTGCATGTAATTTGCAGTCATCTGAAAACATGGTAAGCTGCAACCCTTTAGTTTTGACCTGAACGTCTGAGAAGTATGTAGGGGGCCCTGCACTGACCCCTATGGCACCCTGCTGGTAACAGGTCTGCCGGTTGAAGTGGAATCACCCACTTTGAGTGTATGCGTCTGGTTTGTGAGCCAGTTGGCAACTCATCTTACAACAAAGGGGTTTACACTCAGTTTGCTAAGTTGATCGGTAATGCCTGAATGTGAAATTGTGTTGAAAGCCTTTGCCAAGTCGAGGTATGCTGTGTGCACAGATACGCCCTCATCAATGGCCTTGGTCACACTTTCAAAGAAATCCACCAGATTTAACAGGCAGAATCTGCTCTTCATGAAGCCGAATTGGGTAGGATCCAGGGTTTGGAGGTCGCCTATGTCTTTATATACGAGGTCCATATGATACGTTCCATGGCCTTACAGATGAGGTTGGTCAGACTTATGGGTCTGTAATTCTCTGGGTCTGTTGCTAGGCCACCTGTGTGGACAGGAATAACTGTAGCTGTTCTCCAGTCCACAAGAACAAAGCCTGTGGTTAGGCTATGATTGAAAAGGGTACTTAGTGCTGATGCTAGTTCATATTTTAGCCTCTTAGAAAACAGCATGGGATGTCATCTTGTCCCATTGAGACAGTGTTCTTTGCTTTGGACAGGGCTTTGAGTACCTATGCTTGAGATATGTATGGTGGGGGGAGTTTGGAGGAGGGTTTGTTGTAAGTTAGGAAGAGATAAGGGAGTGAAATTTTCCTTTAGTTTGGTTAAGTAGGCTTCACGGGGTCTTACTCACCATAACCTGGACCTACAGTAACTCCATGGAGTTGTACAGTCTAACTAGAAGTGAGATGAATTTATCTGTAATATAGACTGAAACACTGCCACCTTTGGTTTTCACACATTCATTTTACGGTCTGCACATATGGAAGGCATTCTAGTCTTGCATGGCCGGGGTGTATTCTCGGAGTACTGACAGAAGTAAGGGCTAACAAAAGTAAAGTCTTCCAAGAGCAATGTTGCAGGGAAGCTGAATCTGCAAGCATAAAAGGATTCAGGGTCAATTTTTCCAAAACAAAAAGATCCCAGGGAGGAGGAACAGGCTTCCTGAGAGGCCTAATATGAAGGATGCCTTTAAGGAATTCTTTAGTCTGAAATCTAGAAGCGAAAGGAGAAGATAAAGGCAGACAAGCAATGATACCCGATAAGTGAGCCTTAACAGAGGAATAAGCCATCCCAGCATTGAGTAATTCACATAAATAAGAGACAACCAAAGGAACATCCACAGAAAGTGGAACCAGGTTACGAGAAAGACACCAAACAGAAAACCTCTTCCATTTGGATAAGTAGGATTTCCTAGTATTGGATTTTCTAGCCTCCTGCAGGACCCTAAGCATGTCCTCAGAAAAAAAAAGGTGTCTACGTGAATCAAAATCTTATCACCCACGTGTCAGTTAAAGCGTGGACAGGTGGTGATGGATAAGAGATCCCTTGTCTTGTGTGAATAGGTCCACCCTGTGAGGTAACTTGTGATGACTGCCCTTGGCTAATTGCAGGGAACCAATGCTGTCTCGGTCAAAAGGAGAACAAAATTTTGGGAGCATCCTACTAAATTTTCAATAGGATTTTTTGAATGAGGGGAAGGGGAGGTAAAGCAGAAAGAAACGTCCCCTTCCAAGGAAAAGATAGGTCATTCACCTTCCAAACCAGAGGACCTGGGACTCTAGCTCGAAGTAGAGGAAGCTGTATGTTCAGAGGGAACTATTTGAGGAGTACCCCATTGGTGGACCACATCATTGTGGTATTGTCTATGAGAGGTCCTAGGGAGAAGAGAGGATGAAAAGCCAGAAGAACCAGCAGAAGAGCTCTCATCTCTTTGACAATGATGTGCTCTTTCTGCTGATGAGGCAACCACACCCCATGCACCATTAGGGAGCTAAAAGCTGCTCCCCATCCCATGTGTGAAGAATCTGTGAACAGCTCCCGAGTGGGATGAAAAGGAAGCCCTGGATTTAGAGACAACTGCCGAATCCACCAGTGGAGTTCCTTCTTGAGACAAGGTAGAAAAGGAACAACAAATTCCAGGGGATGTGGATGCTGAAGCCAAACTGATTTCAGGAACCACTGAAACTTCCTCGTGGAGTTTGGCCACAGGGAGCATGGGGATGGTGGATGCCATGAAACTCAGAGCTCTCACAAACTCCTTGGCTGAAGTGGAGGCAGAGAAGAGTTTCAAAGAAAGTAATGAGAGTTAACGCCTTGGGAGGAGGCAGGAATGTCAACATAGGCACCGTCTGAATGTTGCAACCCAGAAAAACATGGTCCTAAGAAGGAGTTTGAGAAGACTTTTTGAAATTTATTGTAAACCCTAGGCTCTGAGGAAGAGATATGGCAAAATGGAGATTTTACAATAGGATCTCTGGAGAGGATGCCTGAAACAGCAAGTCATCCAAGTACAGAAATACTTGGATGCCCTGAAGCCTGCAAACAGCAATCACAGGAGTGAGGCATTTGATGAATAGCCTTAGGGCAGTAGAAAGGCAGAAGGGCAAAGCAGAGAACTGAAAATGCCAGGAAGGAACAGAGAAATGCAAAAACTTCTCAAAAGGGATGGATTGGAATATGGAGATAAGCATCTTTGAAATCCAGAGACACCATATAAGCCTGAGGAAGCAAAACAGGTAAAGTCTGAAGGAGCAACATTCAAAAACTGGGCACCTTCAGAAAAGTGTTTAGATGAGAGAAGTATAGAATTGTTCTCAAGTACCATTTTTTTCTGGTTACTAGAAATATCCTGGAGTAAAACCCCCTCCCCCTTTGGGATACAGGCACCTCTTGAATAGTATGCAGAGTCAAAAGGTCCTGAAGCACCTCTGGGGAAAAAGTACAGCTATTCCTGAGGAAGCTGACAAATATCAATAAAAGGGGGAAATGATTTCCACACCATGAAATACCCCTAGCAAATAACGGACAAAACCCAAGAATTCAGAGTTATCTGTAGCTAAACAGGAAGAGAGACAGGTGAAGAGAAAGAGGAATGTAGCAGGGAAAAAATGGATAGTCAGACAGCACCTTGTTTGCCTGGAAAGGAATACTTCTGAGTCTCCAAAGTCTGAGTTGCCTTAGCAGTAAAAGCCAGCTTGCCACCCTTTTTGCCTTTAGGAGAGGGACCAGATTGCCATGAACAAAAGCTGGTTTATTGAAGTACTTTCTCTGAAACTTGGGAACAGGAGAAACAAAAACATTTGAGTTCCTGTAAAGCCTTCCCCTTATCCTGAAGGGACTTAAATCAGCAGAAGTTCCCCAAACAAGTGTTTATTATCAAGAGGGGCATCCATCAACTTAGCCTTGACATCATCAGGCAATGGCTTAAGCTGAAGTAAAGAATATTTCCTCATCACTGACCCAAAAGCAGCAACCATAGAAGAAGCATCTGCTGCATCATAACTACACTTGATGGAATGACTAACTACCTGTGAGGAGGTCCTGAACAGGGAAAAAAGCACAAGTTTTACCCTCTATCTGGAAGATCAGAAATAACCTAACAAGCCCAAGATAAAACAGCCAACACATACCTAGAGATATGGGTCTAGCAATTAATTACTTAAAAGCCAAGGTAGCTGAGGTGTACACCTTCTTAGATAACCTTTCCTTGGTTCTTGTGTCTTTATCAGAAGGCAGTAACTTGTGCGAAGGAAGAAATTGAGATGGCTTGTCAAGCTACAGACAACACTGAGGGTCAGAAGCAAGACACTTGTACAAAAAGTCCTCAGGCACCCTATAAAATCCATCAGGTTTCTTGGGAGCAGAGAATCAGGAGCTTTACAGGCACTGCAAAATGCATCCAACAAAGCAGCCAAAACAGGAGGAACAGTAGAAGGTTTAGGAGATTCCATATGAAGCAACTCCTAGAACCTCTCATGGATCTCAGAGACATTAGCACAATCCCATTTAAAAAACTCCATCATCCTGGAGAGTGTCCCCCCCAAAAGAAATCTCTTCAAATGGACTATCATAAGACTGGTTCCCTCTGATGGTCTGAAACAGACATCGGCAAAGCCTCCTCGGACGTGATTAAAGCCGGATCCCCGCCAGCCTCCAACCCGGTTGCTGTAGTGGAATCCAATAACAAAGCCGGGTGAACCTCCAGACATTCACTCACCTCAGGAGAAACTTCCAGCAGAGGCGGGGCAGCAGAAGATTCCGGCTGAGCCTTCTTAGCCTTCTTCCCTGACTGCTGTCCCTCTAGGTGGGAAGTTCCCTCCATAGCATCTTTCACAAGACATTTATGTCACGGATTCTGAAGATACAAAGCCAAAGAAGAAAGTTTACTATGCAAAATTTTGGTACAAAAGCCTGACAGATAGAACAGGAGCTATGGTCGTGCAAGGCACCAAGGCAAAACAGAAACTTTCATGGCAGTCTTTATGGGGAAATCAGTCTCCCACACTGGCATTTACCCTTCTTGGATGACATGAAACTCCACAAGCAACAAAAAGACAGTGAGAAAGGAACCCCAACAGGGTACTTAACTGCAATGGCTCAGAAACCAGCAACGGAACGTAGACATTCAGACAGACAATCAAAAGATGGTGTTCGGACTGGTGACAAAGAAGTTCTAAGGATAGTACATCTGGACATCACCTTAATGCCCTACTCTACACAATGAGCATACCTGTGACCTATAGCGTATCTTACAGCAACCTAAGGCTTTGATATACTGGCCAGACATTGTTCTGCCCTAGGCAGGGAATCTCTAATGTAATGAATACTGCAACCGTGATGTCAAAAGACATAATTTGTTACACATCTTTGAAAAGAATGCTATGGTCATGTCTCGTGCTGCCGATGAAAGCACTGCTATGATCATGTCTTGTGCTGCAGAAGTGCGTAGCAGTTTATATATATATATATATATTTTTTTTTTTTTTTTTTTTTAAACTGTGGAGGGTAATCACACAGCTCCATGTACTACAACAAACTTCCTAAGCATTTAAGTTGAGATAATGTTTTACAGGGTTTTACCAGAGTTTTCACTCACCTCATCTGCACAATTAGTGGAATGAAACCCAGACATGCTCCTTACTGCTACAAGTAATATGGTATAATTAAAACTTCAGGTGTATCAGCTTATTTTCCATCAAAGAATCAAAGACTTCCTTGTGCATCTGGGAAAGTGCACATAAATGTATTGGGCTGCTGTTGCAAAGTATTACTGTATGCAGTAATGCATTCCAGTCCAAGTTTAAGAAATGGCAAAAAACAGGGCAGATATCAAGCGTACCCACTTACTTGCCTGGTTTGCAATACTGTGTTCACTTGAATGAGCAGAACGTTCAATTTTAGCTTAAAAAGAGGTATGACCCAACTCCTACAGTTAAGGGGCTGAGTTTGCTATACAATCAATGCTTCCCCTATATTGCATCAAAACTAAATTACCTGAAACTTAAACAAGATAAAAGTAATGACCTAAAGTTCAGTTTAATGAAACAACAAAAAAATGCATTCTTTGCAGTGTAGCAAGTCCGCCCGCTGCCTCCTTTACCTCTCACACCCTCATAGTTGAACATACTTTTTATAAGTTTTGCATAATCATGGGGGAGCCCATGCACTCACAGTTAGACACTGCACTGGCAGGATTTCTAATGGGGAAAAAAAAAAACAAAAACAAATGGGGAGTTCCAAACTGAAAACAGAAATCATAAAGGTTAGTTTAAACTTGTCGACATCACACTAGACAACATGTATGAAAACTACAATTGACTTTGCTGCTATAAGGAGCAAGCACCTGTTTAAAGCACCCCCTCTCAGCATTTTACTTCCCCCCCAAACCCCTGTGGATCTTCCTGTTGCTCTCGTTGACTTCCACTATCACTCTATGACTTGCACAACACCCTTTCAACAAACCAGAAGATTATTCCCAACCATCTGTTTATCTATTTTTATTATGCAGAACTAAAACAATCAATGATACAAATACATGCACTTTAAATCTACATTAACAGTGCTGAGAAAATGCCAGCCTTAAAAATATTTACTGTTGATATGCAAAACCAAACAGCTTAATCCATGCTATGAATTTGCTTTCCTATACGTGAAGATAACCAGACAAAACTGTGCCTTATTATTAAGCATATGGAAATCCCAATATCTGTATTTAATCTTTACAACTCTAATAAAACAGATATATTAGACTAACATTGCAACATAATGCTGTAATGTAGGAACCAGGTAGTGCCAGACGAAACCCAACTAACCACATTTGTCCTCATCTTCCAGAGACTGGAATAAGATGCTACACAGAAGGCTGGATTAGGCAGTTGCATACCCAATCACTCACACATACTCCAAGTGTCAAGACCATTCAAGAAAAGAAAGACTCATCTCAGCCTCAGTATAAAATTTAGAGCAATCCTCTAACCTTACTTCAACATTACATGTTGCTCTGCAAGCTTACTGACACTTGTGTAAAGTAAAAGGAAGAATTCTTTCTTTCTCACATTACTGCTGTATATATTAAGCCATAATATTACAGGTAGTGACTATTTCAGTTTTTTTCATATCATCCCAATGAATATGTACCCATCTGAGTCTCACTCAGATGAAGCACATTAAATGGTCATGTACAGATCAATTTCTCAAACACTAAAGCAGTTCTCTGTTGATTACCATCTATCTGCTGCACACAGCAGCAACTCGAAACTCTCAGCATTTTAAACCAGTCTTACCTCGTGTCTGTTAAAAGCTTTTTAAAAGCAATATATGCATGGCACACAATTCGGATGCATAAATATATAAGTAAACTTCTGTACAGTGAGCGTATTTCAGCAGGCAAGCAAGAAATGCACCTCCAGGGAAAATGAAGGTAAAAAAAAACTTCCTACTGTACTTTGTCCAAGTGACTAACATACTAAACAGCTATGCATTTGAATAAATATTAACATTTATGACATCTGATGCCTAAAAGACAAACTTCCTCCTACAGTCTGAAAAGGTGGATGACTACATCAATTCTAACTATTCACTGAGAACCTGTGCCATTATTGCTGTCTCTTTAAATAAAATCAAACCATTTAATATATTTTCACAGTTAGTAAAGTACTTTATAATGAGTGTTTGAGCATGAAATCCAATTATTTATTTCCCCTTCTCTCGAGAGAGATTCAAGTCAGATCCTTTGCCAGGGTAACAGGTGTAAAGGCATAATGTTACAGAATGTGCTCATTAGTATGAACTAGTGATTAACCACCATGGGAGATGTACACTAACCCAAGCCAAAAGCAAAAGCTCGTAAAAAGACAAACATTTCTTTTCTAAATGTACTCTACCCTCATTAGTAAACTACTTTAAGTAAATTGTGATGTCCTTTTTTGGCTCCTTTGCAGTTTAACAAATAAAATAACCTACAGGACAATAAAATACTATGCTCAGAAATTCTTATGTGGACATGCTTTAACTATAAAGGCATTAAAAGCAAAGATATGAAACATTTAACTAATACAAAGCAGTTAAATGAACTTCTGTATTTGGCGCACATTTTTCCCCAAGAGCATTTATTGATAGCAATCAGTACAAAATGCTGCCACACAAGTACGTACATACTAACATTTTAAAACACAAGCAAACAATCGGAATACCATAAAAGCTTTGTCCAGTTTTGCTATTGATATTCATACCTCTACAACAAAATTTTAAAACACAACAAAAAATTAGAGATACCATAAAGCCATTATCTATTATTTTAGAGTAAACATATATGCTTTTCAAGCTATCCTACCACTTTAAAGAATGCATACTGAATAAAACTAAACCAAGGAAATAATTACACTACATAACCCCTTCCTTACTGCTAGCATTTAACTTCCTCCAACAAATCCACAAGTCATATCACATTAAAATGTGCTCCTACCTTTACTGTTAACTCGGTACTAAAACACCAGCATTAAAGCTCATCAGCATCAGGCTACTGAATCACAGCTATGGGAAATTCATCCTCAAACCATAGCCAATTATCTATTATATGACTCCCCATTAATATTCAAAAACGTGCATGCTGATTGGCCAAGCCCAACCAGCGTGCCCATTGTAAATCCCACAATATACCAATGGAAAAAGGTCCGGTCACGCAGACTTCTTTTCATTGGTTTATTATTTAAATTTTATTTTTATTTCTTAAAAAATAAAAATGAAATCTTTAGCCACGACTTCAGCCATACCAGAGAGGCAGCTTGGACAAAATACTTGGGAAATCAGGTATGTTATTTAAACTTAAACACACGTACCTGATATACCTTGTATTTCCTCCCATGCTCTCTCTCTCCTACCCCTAAACTGCCCTAAAGTTTTTTTGTTTTTTTTTTAATTAAAAAAAAAAAAAAAAAGAAAAAGAAAACAAAAATGGAGCAACAGAAACTTTCTTTTCTCTGTTGCTTCCGTTTCAAAGCATTGATGTACTGGGTATGCGTGGGAATGCAAGTCCCATACGCATGCACAGTACATTAATACAAGGAAGCAGTATACCACCAGCCGCAGAAGAATAGTTATACAAAGACATTATTTAAGAAAAGTAAGTATTTTTTTTTCTTAAATAATTTCATTGTATAATAGCAATAAATGACTCCGTGGTTGTGGCATATTGAAATTTACCCACGGTTGGCTTTATTTAATCACTCCAACCATACGTGGGAATGCAAGTCCCATACGCATGCACAGTACATTAATACAAGGAAGCAGTATACCACCAGCCGCGGAAGAATAGTTATACAAAGACATTATTTAAGAAAAGTATTTTTTTCTTAAATAATTTCATTGTATAATAGCAATAAATGACTCCGTGGTTGTGGCATACTGAAATTTATCCACGGTTGGCTTTATTTAATCATTCCAACCATGGGTAAAATCTTCAATATACCACACCACGTCGTTGGTTATTGCTGTAATAAACCTCAGTAAAATGCATAACTATATACAGTTTCCTGCCCTTCACACCAACTCACCCAACATAACATGACAGAACAAATCCTACCTGTACTGCATGGATCACAGTGATCACACTATGATATTCAGAAAAAGACAAATTAGTTAAGAGTTAAGAGAGAAGCACAATACCCGATCTTAAGAAATGTTAAGCACTCCCTGCTTTAGTTGTTAAGGTCATGTCTAGTGCTAGGCAGTAAAATCTGCCAGTACTAACTAGCAAATGACAGCTTCAGATTTGTTTCTGCCTGCAGTTTGGACCAATAATATGACCTTCCTGTTATAAACTTAGAGAGTTGCCAAAATAACAGGATGCAGTTTTGACTACATTTTCTGAAGGATACAAAGTCTGAAATTTAACTGCATGTTACTGTTTTATGAACTGAATCCTCAGTAATTTGTCTGAAAACCATGGACTTTATGAGAAAGAGACCAAACAAATGAGGCAAACATCTGGACATTCTATGAAAATCTGGACAGCTACAAGTCATGAAAGGTGAATATAAAAATATGGGACTGTGTTGCACTGTATTCTTGACCATCCTCGCTAAGGGTTTTACAGCTCTGAAAGCTAGCAAAAGACTGCTTTTTTTTCTTCTTTTTTTCCTGTAACTGGTAGTATGTGGAGAACATAAAACTCCATGCACTACAAAGAATTATGAGCGGGTCACTGAATCTAACCTACTGCCCAGTGTTCTCGACATAGATATTAAGATTCACCTCCCGAGCTAATTTCTTGTCATCCATGTCTCAAACAAAAGTCAGTTAGGACTGGTGACCTGCTCATGCTGAATGCATTTAAATGTTTATATTATATATAAACCATATTAAATGTTTAATTAAACCTTAATTACGCATTAAACATTTATATTATATAGAAACTATATTAGTGCGGTACATTCTTGGACAATGACAGATATGCCACTTTTGTGTAGGAGGTACTTTCAGTCTTTGTCCAGTTTTGACTAGCACCTAAGAAAATGCATAAATATGACTGACATTAACCTGTTTGTTTAACATGTAATGCATTGGGGTCTCTCCCAAACTTTACTTCACATCAAGGCTCCACAGCCTTAGCTCCCAAGCTTCTTACAGTCTTTCCCAGAAACTGGAAAAATGACTCTGTTGATGACAAACTGCCAGGAATCTATATGTAATTACATTAACATTTATTTTACTTTAACTGTGTAGGTGATCTAGTTCTGGGACCCTTTTTATTGAAGTTAAACCTAGTCCAATTCTGTTTAAGACTGTGCAAATCCCTGGCAAGGCATCACCAATTTTGTGATTCAAATCTGTTTTTTTTTCTCTCTCACCTAAGGATGTCCTCACATACAGGGACACCTAATAGCAGAATAGTTATAGAACAAAGAAAATATTACAGCACATACAATAAAAAAGGAAGTAAAAGACATCTGCCTTCACCTTACATATACTTTCTTGCTTTGGAAATAAGGATGCATAACATGTCATCTTACATACATAGAACCTTTGAATATCACTACCTGATCACCACCCAGCGCCACAGGTAATTATACTAGCAAAAAGTTGTGGAAGGAACAAAACACTCAACCAGTCAAAGAAGGCCATTTCCAATACGTAGGTGAAGCTGGCATAGACAGTGCCGTGCTACATGAATTACAGCATGCTGTTCTGAGAATATACATCAAAGACCCAGTAGTGCAGATCTGGCTCAGAAAATGAATGGAAAGGCTACAGTAACCAAGGAAAATCTATGATGCTAATGTCTGTACAGTAGCGACAGATGGAAGGCAACCGTGGTTTAAAAGTCTCTCAGAAGGCAGGCACAAACCTGTTAGATGGAATGATGCCATATCTCTTCTCCTTGGCAAGTGACAACTTAAGTTCCACAAACCCTCTCCTTTTTCTTTATGTTTTTTAATGCCATGGTGCAGCACTGAAGAAATGGAAAGCAGATGCAGTAAATATTCATGATACAACAGTTGTTGCAACAGTTTTTGCAAATAAATGATAGTCCTTAATTCTAAGTAGCTGTTCATCCTTTTAGTGCAGACATGGCATGACTTCAATCTCCTAGGATTTTTACTAGCATAAAAATATTAATTTAACTACTGGATCTGCATCTTAAGTTTAACCACTTCCTTGACATACAATTTAGTTATTTAGGAAAGGAGGTCAACAAAATGACATGAACTTAAGACGCAGCCAACTAAATTCTAAAAGGCAATCAAACATTGTTGAACCCATTGCAAACCAAAAGCAGTGCCAACTAAAACATACATACTAATACTAGTATAAAAACCTTTACTTACCTACTCTCTCTGCATCTGAAGTCTAACCATTATCTCCAAAGATAGTTAGTCCACAATCCACAAAATTAGCAGACTTTGGCAAGTAAGCAATGTTGTAGCCAGAACAAACCAAAGTTGGTGCCATTGCTACGGAGTCAAAAGTACACTTATCCACAACAGCAGCACTGAAAAGGTCCAGAGAGGACAGCAATGAAGCTAGTTTGTCTCTAGTTAGACTACCGAGATTCACCAGCAATGTCTGGCGTTAATCAATGAAATATTAACCTGGAATTATTGCTTCCAAGTGAGCTATGGGCTCTGTCTAACAGTATGGACAAATATATATGCTCTTACTCCAACCTCTACAAAAGTCAGGATTCCTTGCTTTCTGGAGAAAGCTAGATATTCTGAAAGTTGCAGAATATTTTTAAGAAAACTACAGCAGTACCATCTGTCATGCTGACATAGCTAGATGAATAAAAGTAGTTCTTAGCTCTATGCTTACATATTTTCTGTATCCCTTAGGACTGAAATCTATGACAAAAAGTTTCTTAAAAGTTAGATTCCAACAGACTTTTGTACAACATTTGTTAAGGTACAACTAGAGATGATGCCAAGCTTTGTTTTCATGGTACATCTGAGCTGCTACTTTAAATGAATCACTGAGGGGAGAAGTCCAGCAGACTAGACTTTGAAGCCTAGGATCTTTCATTATCAAAAACACAGCCCAGTAATAAGACAGACTCAATTTCATAGTACAACAATTTATGAATAACTCATATAGTGCAGACTTAATTAAAAGTACATAAAACGTAAAATCATACTTCATAGAGCTATTCAAAATTATCTATTTGAACAGTATTAGTGGTACACTCAGCAGTCTATTACATTTGAGCAATAAATGCCTTCCAATAATAATTACACTCAGTTCAAGATTCGGAAGTCTAAAGCCAATAAGCACAGAAACCTGAAAGTGCAATAAAGTTCTGACTGCAGCCTAAATGGTGCAGGACTAACTAGTGAACTGAATGGCAGAAGAGCCTGCCCAGTTTTGCAGGACAGCAAAGGACAAACCAACATCAGGGGAAGGCCTCTGTCTGCTGTAGCAGTGACAGCTTGTGGAGGCTGGGTACTGTAGCACAAAAAAAAAAAGGCCTGGGATGAGCACTTGCATGCAGTAGTTGGGATAGGAATAGTCTCGCAAATAGCAGTATTGTCAACACACAGCAAGTGGTTCACCAGTTCGATTCTCGGCTGGGATACATTCTGTGTGCAATCTGTACATCCTTCCTCTATCCACATGTTTTCATCAAGTGTTCCAGTTTCATCCCATATTCCACAGACATTCAGTAGGTGGAATGGACACTAAACTGGTTGTAGGTGTGAATGTACATGCATAGTATGGAAAAACAACACTGGCATCAGTAAATCGGGACATCCCCAGTACATGCCCTCTTCCCCTTATATCTAGGGAACAGGTCATTACTGCTCTCTCAAAGGCAATAAATACTGCCTCCGTGGGACCAGATAACATACCAAGCTGCATCCTATGTGAACTCAGGCAGGAACTTGCAGCACCATTAGGTGCCCTATTCAACCAAAGCCTGAGTACCGGCTTCGTCCTGAGTGGAGGACAGCCACTGTCATCCCTTTACATAAAGGTTGAGTAGCTGGGAAATTATAGATCCATCAGCCTAACTAGCCTGATCTGCAAGGCCATGGAACGGATCATGGACTTCATTAACAAGGACATTGGCAACCTCCAAGCACTCGATCCCACACAGTTTGGCTTCAAGGGGAGGTCATGTCTGCTAAATTTGGTCGACTGCTTTGAGACAATCAGCAAAGCCATGGATGAGGGGGAAGACTGTGCACACCGCCTACCTTGACCTGGCCAAAGCCTTTGACTTTATTTCCCCACTCGGGCATAACGGGTAAACTTTCTCAATTAGGTATCAATTCATATGTTACCAGATGAGTAGCAAACTGGCTCACTGACAGAACCCACCTAGTCAAAATAGGGAAAGCCACCTCAAGCAGTAGACCCCTAACAAGCAGCATACCCCAGGGTTAGGTCTTGGTGACGCTGTTATTTGGGATATACTTTTCTGAGGTGCAGGCCAAAACTAGTGGGCTACGGCTGACCAAGTTTGCAGATGACTTCAAGCTGGGTGTTGTCATTAATTCCCCGAGTGATGTGGACATCCTCCAAGAGGGTCTCACTCAGACAAATGACTGGTGCCAGAAACATGGCCGGGCTCAAGCTGAACACCAAAAAATGCATCATTTCGGTTTGAGAAGAGTGACGTCCCCACAAATTATCACACTGATAAAGTCCTAAGCAGGCACTCAGTCGTGAGGGATTTGGGCACCCAGGTTGATAGTAACCTGACTTTTGACCACCATGTTGCTTCCGTTGTACGGAAAGGCTTGTACATGACCCACCGGATAAGTAAGGGTATCTCATCCAGGGACAAGGAGGTCATATCATCCCTGTATTCTTCCCTTATAAGGCCATTATTGAGTACAGCACCCCTTCTGGCATGCACCTCACAAAGCACATGCAGCAGCTGGAGAGACCACAGAAGTTCCGCACCAGGAGAATCCAGGGCTTCAAACATCTACAATACACAGATAAGCTAAAAGCCCTATCCCTCTACTCTGTTTCATAAGACTTCTCAGAGGTGACATCTGTCTGGCATACAGGCTATCACGGACCCCACCTTGATGGGACTGCTGCATATTTGCAAGTCAAGCTCCACTCAAGTAACTCGCACCCTTGGCCTCAACTTGGTCTGTGACATGAACAGGACTTGTTGGTGGGACAGATTTGTGTCCCAGAGACTCCCCCATCCAAGGAATCGACTCCCTCTCCACGTCAAACAGAGTACTTCTTCACCCCTTTTTAAGCACAACCTGGATAACTGGATGGGAAACAGAAAATATACCACTGGGATTCCACTTGTGCCCCTGCTGGTCAGGGACATTGAGTGCTGACTTGTCTAAACATGGGCTAAACTCTTGGCTAGGCTTACAAGGGCCTCAGGGCCAATAGCCTAGTAACCTCATATGATGCTATGATCCTATGAAGGATAGTCACCTGGCAGTGTGAACACCAATTGTGAATGATGGTCACTGTTGGTATGACACCTCAAGCCCATGAGTAGAAATGGGAAGAAGGGGGTTACAGATGGACAAAGTTGGGATAGGCACAGGCAAGGAAGTGGGTGTTTGTGTCAGTGGGACTGTACTGAGGAAGATCTGATCATAGACTGCTTTAAGATAATGGATGAGTTAGAGAAAGAATAAAACCCTCATGGCTACTTGGAAAATGACCCCACCAGGTTTGCCCGGGTGAATGCAGAATGCCAATGGCAGTCAGGAAGCAAGAAGAAAAAAATCAAGAAAAAATAAGGAGGGAAAGCTGTCAGAAGAGGTAAATGTCGGAATTAGGAAGTAAAGTAAAATATCTGGATGAAGCAAGACAGCTGAATAAGTGGATGATGCAACTGACTGCCATACATGCAAACAAGTTGAAGGGTTGTGTGTGTGTGAACTTATGGGCAACAGTGGCATAATATAACAAAATCTAAAAAAGGAAGGACAGATTAAGTCAGCACTTAATTAGTAAAGCCCTTGCACTATCGTGGTGTCCAAAGACAGAACAAACACATAAAATTAGTTGTATGTTGAAAAGCACAGGAAGTTAGGCTGTGGTAGTGAACGGAATACAAGATTGGTGGTGTACTACAACAGATTAACGAAGGAGGTTAAAATTTCAGCACAACTGAGGCCTGCCCAACTTGAGAAGTCACTGGGCAACTTATGTAAGATGAACAAACTAGCTGGAAATCTAATGAACAGAAAAGGTTATGCATAAAATGGCATTAACAATGCATTTTTAATAAATTAAAAAGAAAGCTTCAGCTGAAGCCTTAGTCTAGAAATGTTCAGAAAAATCTATCCATGTCCACTTGTAGGCAAAGATGCATCTAGCAAGATAGACATACGTGTTCATCACCAATACATTCACAGATAAAGACAAAACTGCCAGTCTGCAGACTATTACAAGCCTAGCCAACAGCCAGAGGCCGGAATCAAACTCTGTACCTTTTATCTGAGAGATTAAGACCTTAACCATTATATGCCAACCCACCTACAGAATGGCTTGGGAATTCAAGAATTTTTAAAGTACTACATTTTTTTTAAAATTTTAGTGATCATTCATGTCTTTTTTTTTAATTTCAGGAAAAAGTACATCTTCAAATACAGAGTTTAACCTGTGCAAGTGTCGTTTAAAACTCTTGAAACTGGATTAATACAAATATAAAGCACCTACTGGTTCCGGCTGGTTGCGTTACACCACAGAAATTTTGTTTCTATCATCTGTGTATTTTCCTGGTGGTTTGTGGTCAAATTCTTTACCCTTTAGTGGACCGACCAATGGTTTGGATTTTCCTCAGCAAGACCCTGCTTGTTTAATTGGTGATCTTACCTTGCTTGTGCAGTAATTAAGTCAACATTTTGGGATTTCACTTGGGAACAACCAACAACGTTTTGTAGACAACCCTCCTTTGACGAACGACAGTTTAGGCTTGCCGTTAACCCAGCACTGACCTGCTACTATGAGTAACAATGGGAACCAGCTAACTGACTTTACTAAACGGAAATCCAGTAATTTTGAGTTTCTGGCTCAGGTGAAAGGGACGGATAATGTGAATAACCTAGGTCTAACAACGGGGAGCCTTAGAGACCAACTTCATGCTTTTCAGAAAGAACCGTTTACGTTTAAGAAATTACAACTGGAGAAAGTACAGTTTTGTACCTACCATAAATGTAGATGTTCGAGGATTCCATTGCTGCAGTCCTGACTATTGGGTATAGTCCGCGTCCCAGTCGGCCCGAATACCAGAGTATAAGGCTGACGTCGGTCAGGGCGCATTAGACTGACGTCAGTACGTCAGGGTACTAATGCGCATGACCGACGTCATATCCTCAGTCTTTTCTTGCCCCAGATGTCAGAAGATCCTAAAAAGACAAGTCCCAAAAAACCTGCACCAAAAACATGTACAATATATACAACAATATATACAAAAATATAAGCATGTAAACTCACCTACACAACTACCCCTAAATACAGAGGGGAAGGAGGGAGGGTAAATTGGACTGCAGCAATGGAATCCTCGAACATCTACATTTATGGTAGGTACAAAACTGTACTATGTTCTTCGTCTTCCATTGCTGCAGTCCTGACTATTGGGTAGAATCCCAAAGCAGAGGTAAGGGAGGCTGGCAAATTATAAAGAAGTAGGAGCTGACAACATGCCTTGCAAAACAGCAGTGGCAAAACCAGCCCTAGACTTAGAGTAGATAGGAAGGTGATAATGCTTAGAGAAAGTATGCACTGAACTCCAAGTAGCTGCTTCCAAAATATCCTTAGTTGCCACCCCCCTTAGAAATGCTGTTGAAGTGGCAGTAGCCCTAGTGGAATGAGGCCTAATCCCAGCTGGAATCTCCTTGCCATGATGGGAATAACAAAATGCAATGCAAAAGCCAATCCACCTAGAAATAGTTTGTTTTGACACAGGCTTGCCCTGAGAACTCAAAGCAAAAGAAACAAACAACTGCTGAGACTGCCTAAAATCCTTAGTCCTGCTTAGATAATAACGCAATTGCCTGTGTACATCTAAAGCGTGCAAAATCTTTTCCCCTTTATTTTGAGGTTCTGCAAAAAACGTAGGCAAATGAATAGTTTGGTTTAAAGCCACACTAGAAACCACCTTAGGCATAAAAGAAGGATTAGTACGTAATGATACCCTATCCTTATGGAAAATCAAAAAGGGCTCTACTGCCATAAGGGCCTGCAACTCAGACACCCTTCTTGCAGAAGTAATAGCCAGCAGAAAAGCAGTCTTCCATGACAAGTATTTCAATTCAGCAGTAGCTGCAGGCTCAAAAGGTTGTAGAGTAAGTTTTTCCAACACAAAATTGAGATCCCAAGCAGGAGTAGGAGCTCTACGTGGGGGTCTTATATTCTTTGCCCTCTAAGAAACTGCTTGAACAAAGGATGCGAAAACAAAGGTGGGTCACAATCATAGTGAGCTGAAATTGCTGCAGCATGAATCTTTATGGAAGAGAAGGACAAACCTTTGTCCAACAATTCAGTAAGATATTGAAGAGCCACACTCAAATTAGGCTCAGAAATCTCCAAATGCCTTGCTGTACTCCAAAATAAAAATCTCTTCCATTTTTCTGCATACACTTTCCTTGTACTAGGTCTTCTAGCTTCCATAATCACATTTAAAACTTGTTGAGGAAGTTGAGACCTGCTGTGTTTCAACACAGAATATGCCAAGCTGTTAGATGAAGAGAGTGTAGCTTGACATTGAGCAGATGACCTTCCTTCTGAGATAACAGATGAGGAATCAGAGGTAAAGGCCATGGAGGCTTCTTTACCAGACTCCAGTAGAGGGTACCAGTGTTGCCGAGGCCAATCTGGAGCTATCAAAATCATCCTTGGCCTGTCTTGTCTGACCTTTAACAGTACCTTTGGAAGAAGAGGTAGAGGTGGAAAGGCATACACATGAAGGTTTTTCCAACTGAAAGACAGAGCATCCACTTTCCAAGCCGTGTGATGAAACCCCTTTGTGCAATACTTTGGCAGCTGATGGTTTAGTGGAGAAGCGAACAGATCTATGTCTGGAGTTCCCCATGACACTGTCAGTTTCTGAAATACATGAAGATCCAGTTTCCACTCGTGGGGATCCATGATTTGTCTGCTTAACACATCTGCTAAGGAGTTCTGTGCTCCTGGCAGAAACCTTGCCTGAAGAGTTAGTTGCAGGCTTAGCGCAGTCTCCCATAAAATCATTGCTTGCCTGCATAGAGGATAAGAATGTGTTCCCCCTTGCTTGTTGATGTACCACATGACAGTTGTGTTGTCTGTTAGAATCAACACCTGCCCTGGAAGAAGTAACTCCTTGAAAGCCATTAATGCAAACTGGACTGCTAACATCTCTTTCATGTTGATATGTAGATGCTGTAGTCTGGCAGGCCACTTGTCTTGTATCCACTTTCCATTTAGATGAGCTGCGCAAGCAATGTCCGAGGCATCTGTCGTCAAGATCTGACTTGCCTCTGGCCGGGTCACAGAGAGTCCCTTGTTTAGGTGACATTCCTGAGCCCACCACAAGAATTCTTTTTGAAGGCAAGGTATTATTTGAATGACAGTGTCCAAATCCTGGCAGTGCTGTGTCCATACATTTTGAGATACCATTGTAACTTCCTCATATGCAGTTTGGCATTGGGAAGCACCAGAATACAAGATGCCATGAACCCTAATGCTTGAAGGACTGTCCTTGCAGTCAGCACGGACTGAAGAGATAGTTGATGGAAGTAAAGTGACAGACTCTTTTGTTTGTCCGGGGTTAAAAGGCCATCTGGGCTGCTGTATTCAGTCTTACACCCAGAAAGCACATGTCTTGAGAGGGTACTAGACTGGACTTTATTTCGTTCACAGAATACCCTAGGCATCTTAGCACTGCGATAACATAGTCCAGGTGCTGTAGAAGAACTTCCCTTTCTTGAGCCAGAATCAGGCAGTCGTCCAAGTAAGGATAGATTTGAATTCCTTGAAGCCTGAAGTAAGCTATCACTGGAGCCAGAACCTTTGTGAACACTCTGGGCGCAGTAGATAAGCCAAAGGGCAATGCAGAGAACTGATAATGAGAATTTCCAGTTCAAACCTCAGATATTTCCTGCAACTTAGCCTTATAGGCACATGAAGGTAAGCTTCTTTGAGATCTAAAGTTACCATCCAGTGATTTTGCCCAGCAGAGGTAAAAGCTGTTGTAACGTCAACATCTTGAACTTGGGAATGTCCAGATAAGTGTTGAGGATAGATAATTCCAAAATTGGTCTCCACGTGTTTCCCTTCTTTGGTACAAGGAACAGGCGAGAATAAAATCCTAGGCCCCTTTCTGATACAGGGACTGGCTGGATGGCCCCTATGTGAAGTAACTGTAAAACTTGCTTGTGAGCCTCTTTTCTTTGTTGAGGAGGAACGTCTGGCATGCCTTTGAAAGGGTGCATTGTAAGGAAGTAAAATCTGTAACCGTGGTGAATGATATCCAACACCCATTTGTCTTGAGTAATTAAATCCCAGTTTTCTTTGAAAAGAGACAGTCTTCCTCCCAAAGGAGCTGCCAAACGTGAATCTGCTGGCAGCTGAAAAGACAGGTCATTGGGTCTGTTTACGAAAGGACTGACCCCTGCCCTCACCAGAAGTCTGAGCAGGTGAACTCCTGTTCTAGGCCTAAAAGAACCTTGAGCCCTGCCCCTACCACGGCTAGACCTACCCCTAGACTGAGAATCATAAGCAGGATATGTCCACCCCTTAGCAGGCCAATTTCTACTAAACTTCGTGGCTGCACCTGCAAAAATCTTTAACAGTTTGCATAGACTTAGCTTTGTCCTCCATTTTCTTTAAAACTGCTTCCACAGGCGAACCAAACAACACATCAGACTGTAAAGGAGCATCCAAAATCCTTGTCTTAACATGCTCAGCTAAATTCTGATCCTTCAACCAGGCATGCCTGCGAAGAACAGAACTGGTAGCAGCCACCCTCGAGGAGGCCTGTACAGCATCAAAACCACATTGCAAAGAATGCTTACCCACTTGTTCAGACACATGAACCAAATCCAGCAACTCTTTACACTCAATACCTTCCGCCAAAGCATCCACCTTAGATTTCAATTGTGAAAGGAGATAATTCTGATATTTTAGCATGTGAAACTGACAATTCAAAGCTCTCATGGCTAGAGTGGAAGAAGTATACACTTTCTTTCCCCACCTATCCAAAGCCCTTGCCTCTTTATCAGTGGGAACAGGATTTTTAACCACAGAAGCCTTTACACCCTTAGGCCCTTGAGAAATAGTTTCTGGGTCCCCTAGGACTCTTAAACAAATATTTATGAGCTTCGGGCACCCTATAATACCTATCAGGCTTAACAGGAGCAGGAGGCAAAGAGTCAGGGTTCAGGGAAGCCTCTGCAAAACATCTTCCACCACATTCAACACAGGAGGAATAGCTAAAGGCCTATGCTGGGGTAAAAACAAGAACTCCCTAAGCCTTTTCCTGGAGTCAGAGTAATCCTGGCCTTCCCATTTAAAGTGCTCCCTCATGGAATGCAAAGTCTCTGAAAATGAGAAATCCTCAGGTGGAGAAGCTGTAGGGGTGGAATCATCCACATCAGAATCAGAATAAGTAGGATACTCCTGCATATCTTCCACAGAAGATTCTGAAGCCTCTGAACACTGTTCAAAACTATCAAACTCGGTTCCACCCTAGGCCTCTTATCAGGCGGGGGCATAGAACCCCTAATCATAGTAATCAAATCTTCTGCCATTTTAAGCATATGTTTCTTAGGAACAGAACCCGAAATGCTAGGAGAAGCCCCCACTGAAGCTGAAGTAGGCCTACCTCTCAAAGAAGTTTTGGCAACAGAAGGAGAGGCCCTAACTACCTTGGGAAGAGAGGGAAGAACAGTCACCTGAGAAGCCCCTCAGCCTGGCCTACCTCCTGAGAAGGCACATCCTGTAAGAGTAGAGTTTCTGCCTGGGACTCTATGGAAACTCCTGGCAAAACCTCCGGCTCCACTGAGCCTTCTAAAGAACCGTCGTCCAGGACTGCGGTTCCTCAACCCTAGGCTTCACTGTTTTATCCTTGCGCTTCTTGAGGAAGCGGGCCGGAGCATCCGGCGGCATTTCATAATTGCAACGCTTCCCAAACACTAACCTGGCACAGTCTAACCTCCTCTTAATAGTGCGTTTGTTAAACCTAGCACAAGAGCGGCAACCAACAACGTCGTGCTCAGGCCCTAAACAAGGTATACACAAGGTATGATAATCCCTATGAGGTATCTGTTTCCCACAAGAAATACAGTTATTCACTTTTTCTGACATCCGGTAAAATACTGAGGCAAGAAAAAACCAAAATGTTCCCCAACGGGGTACTTAGCCAACTCTGTTTCGGTCTGAAACTCCGGTTTCGGAAATATTTCAGTACGCCAACCTGCACTCGCAAAACTGCTTCTGCATCGGACCATGCGGCAAAAAAGACTGAGGATATGACGTCGGTCATGCGCATTAGTACCCTGACGTACTGACGTCAGTCTAATGCGCCCTGACCGACGTCAGCCTTATACTCTGGTATTCGGGCCGACTGGGACGCGGACTATACCCAATAGTCAGGACTGCAGCAATGGAAGACGAAGAACATCTCTTATTTGTTAAAAAATATTCAGACCAATCAAGTTACTAAAATGTTGTGGTTTTGGCAATTTCTGAACGGGGTTTTTCCCGGTTCAATTATCATAATGAGTTGTTACAAATTTTTGATAGGGTTGGACTTGAATTAATGAAAGTTATGGTTAAATAACGATACTGAGCTGGACTGACTGTCTAAAGATATAGACTTTTTTAATAATTTAATTAAATGTGACTTTTTATTTGATCAGTACAAAATGAATTATCAACAAATATTTGTTAATACTGGCAAATCCTGCTCCATGATCCTGGATCAGAAACTTAAAAATTTCAGAAGAGATCAGGAGAGTTACCTCAAATGCAATGCCTACCCTAGATCTCTAGGGAATTGTAGGTGTATGTCTCTTGATGTTTCCTCCAATGGTATCAACATAGTTCAAGAAGTCACAACCAATCATGCTGACTCTGAGGCGGCCCCTTTAGAATTGAGGTGTTCGGCGAGAATGAGAAGCAAGGATCGTTATATGATGATAGGAAGATACAGTGCCAACGAGACACTGAGGTTTCACCAACTGGGTGCGAGACCCAAAATGATGTCAACCAAGGTGAATTAGAGGAAGAACGCCTCTTAAACATTCGCTGGTTATATGGATGGTAGCAGGAATAAATTGAGGATTATTTCTAATTTTTCTAAAGACTTCAATTTGTACAATTATTTGAATAGAGTAATGACTACTGGACACGCCGATGTACTTTCTAAGGGTTAATCTTTTGTTCCGGCAAGACGGGCGAATCTAGTTAGGCTGAAGACTTTTTTTACCAGCACACTAAAAGTACAGTTTTGTACCTACCATAAATGTAGATGTTCGAGGATCCACATTGCTGCAGTCATAACCTGTGGGTAGTCCGCTGTCCTCGGTCGGCCCGAATACCAAAGTGTTAGGCTGGCGTCGGTCATGGGCGCTCAGATCTGACGTCAGTACGCAGTGGTACTAAAGCGCATGACCGACGCCATATCTTCAGTCTTTCTTGCCCCAGATGTCAGAAGGCCTAAAATGAAAAGGCCATAGCCAAAAATAGCAAATACCCAACCACCAATATAGAAAAAATAATTGCCCCAAAAGCAACACAGCAACCCCAAACTACAGAGGGGAAGGAGGGAGGGAAAATTGGACTGCAGCAATGTGGATCCTCGAACATCTACATTTACGGTAGGTACAAAACTGTACTATGTTCTTCGTCTCACATTGCTGCAGTCATAACCTGTGGGTAGAATCCCAAAGCAAAGGGAAGGGAGGTTGGCAAAATTAAAAAGCATTAGGAGCTGCTAACATGCCCTGTAAAACTGCAGTGGCAAACCCAGCCCTAGACTTGGAATAAAGAGGGAGATGGTAATGTTTAGTAAAAGTGTGCATTGAACTCCAAGTAGCTGCCTCCAAAATATCCTTAGTAGCTACTCCCCTTAAAAAGGCAGTAGAAGTGGCAGTAGCCCTAGTGGAATGAGGTCTGATCCCAGCCGGAACATCCTTTCCATGACGAGAATAACAAAAAGCAATACAATGGCCAATCCACTTAGAAATAGTTTGCTTTGTAACAGCTTTTCCTTGTGAACCCAAAGCAAAGGAAATGAATAACTGTTGAGTCTGCCTGAACCCTTTAGTTCTGTTCAAATAGTAGCGTAACTGCCTGTGAATATCCAAAGAATGCAAAATATTTTCCCCTTTATTTTGGGGATCAGCATAAAAAGTAGGCAAATGAATAGATTGGTTTAAGGCCACATTAGAAACAACTTTAGGCATAAAAGTAGGGTTAGTACGCAGGGATACCCTATCCTTATGGAATATCAGGAAGGGTTCAAATGCCATTAGAGCCTGTAATTCAGATACCCTCCTAGCAGACGTAATGGCCAACAAAAAAGCAGTCTTCCAAGACAAAAACTTCAACTCAGATGTAGCTGCAGGTTCAAAAGGAGGTAAAGTAAGCTTTTCCAACACAAAATTGAGATCCCAGGAAGGAGTAGGAGCTCTACGTGGGGGTCGTATGTTCTTTGCCCCTCTAAGAAATTGCTTAAACAAAGGGTGAGAAAATAATGGTGGGTCACAATCATAGCGAGCAGAAATGGCTGCAGCATGAACTTTCACGGAGGAGAAAGACAAACCCTTGTCTAATAATTCTGTAAGGTACTGTAGTGTAACACTCAAATTAGGCACTGAAACATCAAAGCTCTTTGCTGTGCTCCAAAGAAAAAATCTCCTCCATTTATCAGCATAAACTTTCCTAGTACTAGGTCGTCTGGCTTCCAATATGACATTCAAAACTTGTTGAGGAAGCTGCGACCCCCCCAGGGTCTAAAACAGAATATGCCAGGCTGTCAGATGCAGGGACTGTAACTTGACATTGAGGAAATGATTGCTTGCCTGGGACAAAAGGTGTGGAATTGGTGGCAAAGGCCAAGGAGGCTCCTGTACTAAACTCCGCAGCAGAGGATACCAGTGCTGACGTGGCCAATCTGGAGCTATTAGAATCATGCAAGGCTTGTCCTGTCTGACCTTCAAGAGCACCTTGGGAAGGAGAGGCAGAGGAGGAAAAGCATAGACGTGAAGGTTGTTCCAACTGAAAGAAAGAGCATCCACTTTCCAAGCTTTTGGGTGAAACATCTTTGTGCAAAATTTTGGCAGTTGGAAATTTAGTGGAGAAGCGAACAGATCTATGTCTGGAGTTCCCCAAGCCACTGTCAACTGTTGAAATACCTGAGGATCCAATTTCCACTCGTGGGGATCCACCATCTGCCTGCTCAAAACATCTGCTAAGGAGTTCTGTGCTCCTGGCAGAAACCTTGCTGGAAGAGTGACGTGTAAACTCAGAGCAGTCTCCCACAAAATCATAGCTTGTCTGCAAAGAGGGTATGAATGGGTTCCCCCCTGCTCATTGATGTACCACATGACTGTTGTGTTGTCTGTTTGAATCAACACCTGTCCCGGTTGAAGTAGATCCTTGAAAGCCATCAGAGCAAATTGGACTGCTAACATCTCCTTCATGTTGATATGCAAATGCTGTAGTCTGGGAGGCCACGTGTCTTGAATCCATTTCCCATTGAAGTGTGCTCCCCAAGCTTTGTCTGAGGCATATGTCGTTAAGATCTGACTCGCCTCTGGTCGGGTCACAGAGAGCCCCTTGTTTAGGTGACATTCCTGAGCCCACCACAAAAATTCCTTTTGGATGCAAGGTATTATCTGAATGACAGTGTCCAAATCGTGGCAGTGTTGAGTCCATACACTTTTGAGATACCATTGTAGCTTCCTCATATGTAGTTTGGCATTGGGAAGTACCAGAATACAAGATGCCATGAACCCCAAGGCTTGAAGGACTGTCCTTGCAGTCAGCCTGAACAGTAGGGATAATTGCTGGAAGTATAGGGGAAGATTTCTTTGTTTGTCCGGGGTCAAAAAAGCCATCTGAGAGGCTGTATTCAGTTTCTCACCCAGAAAGCACATGTCCTGAGAGGGTACTAGACTGGACTTTGTTTCATTCACAGAATACCCTAGGCACCTTAAAAGTGCCATTACATACTGTAGATGCTGAAGTAACTTGACTTTGTCTTGAGCAAGAATCAGGCAATTGTCCAGATAAGGATAAATTTGTATTCCTCTTAGTCTTAAGAAGGCTATCACAGGAGCCAGGACCTTTGTGAACACCCTGGGCGCAGCAGATAAGCCAAAGGGCAATGCAGAGAACTGATAATGAAAAGTCCCAGCCCGAAAACGCAGGAACCTCCTGCAGCTGGGCCTGATAGGACTGTGAAGATAAGCCTCTTTGAGATCCAGAGTTACCATCCAGTGATCTTTGCCTAGCAGAGGCAGAAGTTGCTGCAAAGTTAACATCTTGAACTTTGGAATATCTAGGTATGTATTGAGAATGGACAAATCCAGAATTGGCCTCCAAGTGTTTCCTTTCTTTGGCACAAGAAACAGGCGAGAATAAAATCCTAGGCCTACTTCTGATGGAGGTACCACCTGGATAGCCCCCATTTGTAAAAGTAAAGAAATCTGCTTGTGAGCCTCCAGCCTTTGCTGAGGAGGTACGTCCGGCATGCCTTTGAAAGGAGGCAAGGTGTGAAAATAAAACTTGTAGCCTCGATTTATAATGTCCAACACCCATTTGTCCTGGGTGACCAAAAGCCAATTTTGCTTGAAAAGTGCCAACTTTCCTCCTAGAGAAGCTGCCAGACAGGAGGAATCTGGCAGCTGGAGATACAGGTCATTGGGTCTGTTTACGAAAAGGCTGACCCCTGCCCTCACCAGAAGATTGTGCAGGAGAACTCCACGTCCTAGGTCTGAAAGAACCCTGAGCATGAGCTCTGCCCCTACCACGTCTAGATCTGCCCTTAGACTGAAAATCAGAAGGATAAGCCCATCCTTTTGCAGGCCAATTTCTGCTAAACTTAGGGGGCTGCACTTGCAAAAATTCCTTAACCGTCTGCATGGACTTAGCTTTGTCTTCCATTTTCTTCAAAACTGACTCCACAGGAGAACCAAAAAGAACTTCAGATTGAAGGGGAGCATCCAAAATTCGAGCTTTAACATGCTCTGACAAATTCTGATCCTTAAGCCAGGCGTGCCTACGAATAACTGAACCAGTGGCAGCCACCCTGGAAGAAGCCTGAAGACCATCAAAGCCACACTGCAAGGAATGCTTACCTACCTGATCAGAGGCATGAACTAAGTCCTGCAATTCCTTACACTCTATACCCTCAGCTAAAGCATCTACCTTAGATTTCAACTGACTTAACAGAAAATTCTGGTACTTCAGCATATGAAACTGGCAATTTAAAGCCCTCATAGCCAGCGTGGAGGAGGTATATACTTTTTTACCCCACCTATCCAATGCTCTAGAATCTTTATCCAGAGGAACTGGATTCTTAACTACAGAAGCCCTGACACCCTTAAGTCCCTGACTAATAGTTTCCGGGTCAGCTCTAGGACTCTTATATAAATATTTATGAGCCTCTGGAACTCTGTAATACCTGTCTGGCTTGACAGGGGCAGGGGGTAAAGAATCAGGGTTAAGGGAAGCTTCAGAAAAAACATCCTGAACCACATCCAAAACAGGGGGAATAGCCAAGGGCCTATGTTGTGGTAAAAACAAAAATTCCCTAAGCCTCTTACGAGAATCTGAAAAATCCTGACCTTCCCACTTAAAATGCTCCCTCATGGAGTGCAGGGTTTCAGAAAAGGAAAAATCCTCTGGAGGAGAAGCAGAAGGACAGGAATCCTCTGCATCCGAATCAGAATAGGGAGGAAAATCCTGAATGTCCTCAGCTGAAGACTCAGAGTAATCTGAGGAATGCTCCAATCCCTCCACCTCCGTCTCCACCCAGGCCTCTTATCTGGAGGGGGCATAGAACATCTGATTAAAGTAATCAAATCCTCTGCCATTTTCAGCATGTGTTTTTTAGGAACAGAGCCTGAAGAACTAGGGCCGACGCCTGTGCCAGAAAGACCAGGTCTAGCTTTAGAAGGGGCTTTAGTGACAGAAGTAGAAGGCCTAACAACCTTATGTAAAGAAGGAACTACAGAAACTTGAGAGGCCCCCTCGGCCTGACCTAACTCCTGAGAGGCCAATTCCTGCAAGATTAGAGGCTCCCCCTGTGATTCAGCTGAAACCTCGGCTGGATCCACAGATTCAACCGTAGTTTCCATAGAACCGGCGTCCGCAACGGACGACTCATCCTGCTTAGACTTTAACAATTTATCTTTTCACTTCTTAGCGGTAGCGGGCGTCGGAGGATCCGACGGCATGTTGTAGTTACACCGCTTACCGAAAACAAGTCTAGCACAATCTAACCTACGTTTAATGGTGCGCTTATTAAATCTAGCGCAAAAGCGACACCCGACTACGTCGTGCTCAGGCCCCAAGCAAGGAATACAGAGAGAGTGGTAGTCCCTATGAGGTATCTGTTTCCCACAAGAAATACAATTATTAACTTTTTCTGACATCCGGATTTAACTGAGGCAAGAAAAGAAAGAAATATTCCCCAACGGGGTACTTAGCCCAACTTGGTCTTCGGTCTGAAACTCAGAATACGAAAATTTCAGGATGCCGAACGGCACTTGCAAACGCTGCTTCTGCTTCGGACCATGCGGCAAGAAAGACTGGAGATATGGCGTCGGTCATGCGCTTTAGTACCACTGCATACTGACGTCAGATCTGAGCGCCCATGACCGACGCCAGCCTAACACATTGGTATTCGGGCCGACCGAGGACAGCGGACTACCCACAGGTTATGACTGCAGCAATGTGAGACGAAGAACATCTTAGCATTGTGGTTCCCCAGTGATGTCAGTGGGCCCAATACTCAAGAATATTCCAGAGCTACTTGTTTTAACCCCCGAATGAACACCAATATTTTAATGTTTGAACGACTTTGTGAATATGAAATTAGACAAATACTGGAGCGTCCTATCAAAAATAAATTTTATAACATGACTGAGCAGGAAGTTGTTGGGACAGTTCGTTGCTGGTTATGAAGCCTGATAAAGGCAAAGGCCTTGTTGTAATGAATGCTGATGATTATAAAGATAAAATGAATGCTGTACTTACTGAAAATTGTTATAGGGAGGTTTCCCGGCATGAGATTTAAACGTCTTTTCATAAAATTGATGTTGAATTAAATGACATGCATTTACAAGGCTGACTGTCTTTGAAAGAGTTAGAAGGTATGTTAATTCTAAGCCAGTTACAGCTGGTATGTTCAGTATCGCAAAAGTACACAAGAACATTATGGATCCCCCTTCAGGCTAATTGATGACGCTCACCGTAGTAAAACTTTTTTATTGCAAAATTTTTAGATTTTTTTGTTAAAAGGATCTGTGGCCGAGCTATCTTACATTAGTAAGGATTCCTGGCATTTCTTAACCCAGATAAACAAGGTTGGTTTCCTGAGTAACATCATTTTTGTTACCATAGATGTGGTCAACCTGTTTTCTGTTAATTCCACACAGTTTGGGACTGCAATGGTTGAATGACCAGTTGACAGCAATTGGTGATCTAGACCAAGATAAGGTCAATGTTAGTGACCCTCATAGAAATGGTATTGAAAAATATATATTTTTTTGATAATAAATATTACCAGCAAGTTAAGGGGGTGGCCATGTGGGCAGCATGTGCCCCCATTTTTGCCAATTTGGTCATGGCCTTTTGAGAGCAACAGTTTGTATTTAACAGTTTATATAAGGATTCCTGGTTGATGTATACTCATTACCTGGATGACATTTTTATTTTATGGAATGATTCTGAGGCTAAACTACAGGAATTTTATGTTACTTGAATAACACTACTGATTTTTTTTAAGTTTACGTATAGGTTTGACTCCGACCACATTTCATACTTAGATATTCAGCTCATGAAGGATTTATGTGAAGCCTGATAAACCTTTACTATTTTTAGGAATAGTTATTTACATACAATAGTTGGCATTCCGGCTATCAGAAAAAGGCTGTAGTAAAAGGTCACATGGTACAGCGGGCACGAATCATTTCTGATGACGCTATATTTCTGACTGAGTGTGAAGTTGTGTTTGATATGTTTATACAAACAGGTTATCCTTTGGCTATGTGACAGGAAATGAAATGGCTGTAAAAAGATCTAATGGGGTTTTTTACTCCCATTTTAACAAATAGGCTGAAGACAAATATTGTGACCATGACACCTACTTCTAACAATCAACAGTTAAACAAGGCTAAATTGTACATCGCAACTTTTTCAATTGACAGTGGAGCTATATCTGAACGTATTCATCATCACTGGAACATTTTTACATCTGATGTTTCTACGGTTGAAAAACTGGGGGGGATAAGCCATTTATAGTATATAGGAAAATTCAATCTTTCAAGAATTTACTTGAACACAGTTATAAGACAGACACGTGTTTTAAGGAGATGGGAATGTTTAATGTGGTCACTGCAACCAGTGTAAACATAAATATTTGTGAAGATTTTGTTGTGAAAGGGGTACAAGTTTAGAGTGAATGGCCATTTCTCCTGCGAGTCGAGCCATGTTGTTCACCTGGCTTGCTGTGATCAATGTCCAGTATTTTATGTCGAAATATCGAACATAAAGCTAAGGAACAGAATATATGAACACCTGGCTGACGTTAAGAATGGTAAAAAAAAAAAACTAATGCATTTTTCAGGCATATTGATGCCAATGCTGAACATAGATTTTATTTTATTGTTTTAGATGAAATCATTGTAGATTCCTGGGGATATCTGGTGGGAGAGCATTTAGCACTGAGTGACAAAGTGGCAAATCAGATTGGATGCCACATGTTTCCCTGGGCAGAATGACTATGTCTATTTCTTCTGTCTTAAGGTTGAAATTTTTAACACATTGACAGATAATAGGGTTAATTGGTGTAGTTAAGCTGGTTCATCTGATAAAGTATTACTATTTAATGGGCTGTTTTGAAGGGTGTTTTAGTTCTGAGGAAGTTCTGGGAACTTCTGTTAAGTTCTGGAAAGTTGGAACGAAAGCGCTTATCAGGAATATATTTTAATAAAGGTTTGGACAATTACCTATTGGTTCTGGCTGGTTGCGTTACACCACAGGTATTTTGTTGTTTCCATCATTTGTGGATGTTCCAGGTGGTTTGTGGTGGACAAATATAAAGCACCTATTTTTTTCATTTCACATGCATCCATCATCTGTGAATTAAAAGTTTAAACATGACCAGTCTCCTCCTCTTTATAGATTACTGCACTCTCCTAGATTTTACTACTTAATTCTGAAAGAGGGCAGGTAATGTGGCACTTGTTAGTTTGTCTATGAAATGCAAACAGCAAACATATATATATTTTCCCCATGGAAATTCTCTGCTAGCTCTCTAAAGTTCCCCCAACTGCTTTTTACCAAGTAGCCCCAGACATAACCCTTCAATGGGTGGGCCCTAATCCCCACAGGACTAAACTTCTGCAGTTGATTGATTGTAGCTCCAGGGTACAAGGGATCTGATAAGCATACCACTCAACTGTCCAGAATTCCATAGAATGTCAAGATCTTTGTCTCAGATTTTTAGTCTGTTTCCCAAAATCTGTGGTTTTCCAAAAAATCATTTAATATAACATCAGTAAATAATTTCAGACTTCATATACTTCAGAAAATGAGTGTTAATGCAAAACATCTTATTCTAGCAACTTTCTAAGTTGATAAGAGCAATATTAAAACCTGTTCCTGATTTTTGGTGTTATATGTGATTCCTCAGCTTCGACATTGAGAGGTATGCCAGTAAAGACTGTGGAAGAACAGGGCTGTCATATGAATTGCAGCTGATCATGATCCCGAACAGTGGAAGCAACAGTTAAAACAAAATCATGCCATCAACAACACCCACAGTAATCTATGCCGATGACTACCTATGAGGCTCCTGCTCTACCACCAGAAGGTGCACAAGTATAAGGTTTCACTAAATTCTTCCCCTGTAAATAGAGGGCTAGCCATTATGTGCTTCATCCTACTGCCCCCTTCCCTAGCCAACCTACCAAGTAGGCCATCTCCTCTCCTGAACGCCACTCACTCAGTGCTGACATATGCCCTAAATCTGTGCCATCAGGGTAGCACAGACAGCATAATGTTTTAATTTTAGACATCAAATCTTTACTACACAAGCTCTCTAAGATAATATAGCCTCTGTGGCATCCAGAGACATGACTAAAATTTAAACACAAATTTGATAAGTAGAATGGGTCATGGAAGAGCTGGGGAAGGGAATACGTTTTATCACAATCAGACATCGGAAGTGTATACAGTTAAAGTGGCAACAACTGCTGGCTGAGGGTAGGGACTCTGTAGATGAACATTGCTTAAATGGAGTAAACAAGAAAGTGAGCTATCACTGATCTGGCTTTGTAGACCTATAATGCATTTGTGTGAACTATGAAGTAATGCATTAGTGCAATTATGTGTGTTTGTGAATTAGAACTGAAATACATTGTGCCCATAGTTTTTTTTATGAAGCAATGCATTACTGCCATTATGTGTATTTGTGAATTAGACTTGAAATATATTGTGGCCTTAATTTTTTTTAACCACATTGAGACACCCGAGGTGTACACAGTCAATGAAGTGGTGGTAACTGACAAGTACAAAGATCCTTTTTATATTAAAGTGACTTATCCCTGTTGATGTGTGTTCACTGCAATACAACAGTCACTGATGTAGCAAAATATTCCCATGCAATATGACTGGACTGCTGACACTGCATTAGGAGGGTGCTGCACTCCTGAGTGTGGTGTCCTTCTTAGGAGATGTTAAATTGAGTTCCCATCTGCTTGAACTGCTGGTAGCTTAAGTGGATATAGAAGATCTCAAGTACCTATTGAAAACAGTACGGGAAAGTAAAGTTGTGCAAGTTCCACTTACCTGTAATAGTAATAGCAGATGCGACGATGTGAGGTACTGCAAGCTATGCCAGGAGAAGTAAGGCAGTGGATGTATAACATATGCCAGCATAGCTACCTGGAGTTTTGTTAAGAATAATATGTCATTTGTGTATCAGATTTCTACAGATGCTTGTGTTGAAAATGTATTTGTAAAGCTGCTTGTGTTAAAAATGTACCAAAAGTGGGTCCTGCTGAACAGAAAAGAAATATACATGTATGTCAGACCGTGCTATTGTAATTGATTAAATGTATATATTGTAACATAGGATACTGGAAGACAAGAGGTTAAACTCAGCCCAAGCTAACGTTTAGAAACATATTCTGAAATTAAATTACCTGGTTTAGGCCATAAAAATTGTATCTTACAGTTCTGATTGCAGTCAGAGATAAAATGTCTGTGAAAACAAGGACTAGGAATCCTGCTATATTGTCCCTAGCAGTGAGCCAATTGCTACCCTGGAAGAGTGGAAGTGTTGAAATGGTTTTATGGCTTCCAGATGCTATAGCACATCTTAGCAAAGCTCAAGCTGTGTGTATGGTAACACACATGTGTGAGATTCTGGTTCAGTTTCTAGTAAAGGGGGTAGTATAGGAACCAGAAGTCAGATGATCAAATATATGTGATGTCATTCTGTAAACCAGCACTGAAACAATGTTTTAATACTAGATGAGACAGAAGTTTCAGAGCAATCTGGTTTTGAAATCTGACACAGAAGGATCTCTCACCTAATTCATCTTGCCTTGCTTTAGTAAGTAACTAGGGAACAGTAACTCTTTAGATCAGTCAGGAAAATCTAGCGAGATTAGTTAAGTACTGTTTTTCTGCATCTGTGTGAATCTATTCATCTGTTTTATTTTAATATTTCCTGTAACAAATGTTGGTGTTTATTGTAAATAGATATTTAGTATTTTCATATTCTTTTATTATTTATTATTAAATATACTTAAACCATTCATTGTGGCTGGTCCTTCAGAGAATATTTTAACCTTTGAGAGTATTTATTCGGTGACAATGTGACCGCTCCTGAAAGCCTTAGTAGATAGATCAAACACAACCACCTGCATTAGTATTAATTTCACTCAGTATAATCGGGTACCCTTGTAAAAGCCTTACAGTAGCTGGCCTTGAAAGGTCCTGGGCAAAGGGGTACAGCTAGTAAATTTGTGCCAGCCTTTACTAGGTGTGTGTGTGTGTCTGTGAAAATCAAATCTCAGAGAGTCTGTGTGTCAGTTACTTGGAGCAGGGGCATAAGAGCACTGGTTTCACAGAGAGGGTCATGGAGGACTTGGCCTGGGATACTCGGATGAGGACTTAACTCTATAGCTGTGCCAGTGGAGAGTCTTATTAGGGGCCTGGATAGAGAGAGAGAGGGGAATCCCAGACCCCAGAATGAGTCTGTTCCGTGTGTGCTCTTGAGGGAAATTGTGCTTGGTGTAGAGAGCTACATCTGGAAATACTATGTATACCAATTTTGTTCCAAGTGAACATCCCTCACTGGTGTCAGTGGTGAGGCTCCTTGATTACTGATCCAGAGGGAAGATATCACAGTAGAATATACTGCCTTACTGATATATGGGTAGGATTGCCTTGCTAGACTCCCTCTGGCAGTCTGTCAAAACTCAGAACTTCTACCACTGAAGAACCAATCACCTGGTAGGAGGATCACTCACAAACAGAACCCTTTTAATTTTCTTGTGCCATAGTCAGAGAAAGATCTCTTGTAATATTGCTTCTCTCAAACTGGTGACATCGGCTGCAGAGCTCAGAAAAGAAACTCCTTTCGGGTTTTATTTTTTCCTTCTGCCTTTTCTGTCACTGCTTAAATAGTATATTTTACTGCTTATGCTATATGCCTCTGTTGTTACTTTGCTACCACAGCAAGGCTTCTTGATTAAAAGCTTCATTTGGTATTATGATTTGAGGTGACTAAATAGGGTTACAGCATTTTATATGATTCTTTCATTTAAATTGAAAAATTTAATATACAAAATGGTGCCAAAATTGCATCAGTTTGTGATTTATTTCTTGTCTAATACTGTTTTAGGCTGCAGATATTCAATTAATTGAAATTAGCCTTTTTGTGCAAAATCAGGGGACTTTTGTGCATGCATTTTGTGCTTTGAACTGTGTTAGCGAAAATACAATAATTTCCTCAGTGCAGTGTTCATAATAGTATCCCTACAGAAATGATCTTTAGATTAATATTTAGATGGAGAATAGTGGGATTTGTCCATTTTTTTGCTGGTTGACTGTGTTGCCCTTATTTGGTATTGAGAGGACTAGTTTCTTGTCCCCTGATTTGATGGACTTTCTTCCCCATCTACACCTTATAAAATTATTAAGAAATCAAAAAATATGCCTTAGCCTACAGCTCATAACACCACAGTAGCTTTAGCTTCAAGCAGGTTATCTGAATACTTACATTCTGTTCCCTGCAGGTCACAAGGGGTGGTCATACTACCACAAAGTACAGTTTTGTACCTACCATAAATGTAGATGTTCGAGTGCTAATACAGCTGCAGTCATAACAGATGGGTTCTCCTGCCGTCAGGCGGGTCCTCGGTCGGCCGAATTCCAAAGTCTAGGTCCGGCGTCGGTTGTCGTCGCTTTCTTTCCTGACGTCAGTGCGACAGGGGTATATAAGACACAGCCGACGCCATTTTCTTCAGTCTTTCTTGCCCCAGATGTCAGGTGCCCCCAGAAGGAACGCAATATATATATATATATATATATATATATATATATATATATATATATATATATTATATAATCATGCATTGCAATATAATCAAAAACCAGTAGTTGCAAGCAAATACACCATAGAAGGATAACCCTGTCAAGTTGTAAGATGAGGAGTTAGCCACTAGGTCTGTACCCAGAGGGGAAGGAGGGAGGGAAACCTTGACTGCAGCTGTATTAGCACTCAAACATCTACATTTATGGTAGGTACAAAACTGTACTATGTTCATCGTGCATACAGCTGCAGTCATAACAGATGGGTAGAATCCCAAAGCTACGCACAGGGTGGTAGGCACTAGGTGGAACTGGGAGGAGCCAGAATGCCCTGCAACACAGCAGTGGCAAAGCCTGCTCTAGTTTTGGAGTATAAAGGTAGGTGGTAGTGTTTAGTGAAGGTATGCACAGAACTCCAAATGGCTGCCTCCAAAATATCTTTGGTAGGGACTCCTCTGAGGAAGGCTGCAGAGGTAGCTGTGGCCCTTATGGAGTGGGATCTGATGCCTGCAGGTACAGATTTACCATGAAAGGAGTAACAAAACCGTATGCAGTGGCCTATCCATTCTGAAATTGTCTGTTTGGAAATTGGCTTCCCTTGAGCTCCTACAGCATAGGACACAAAGAGTTGTTCTGATTTCCTGAAAGGCTTTGTTCTGTCCAAATAGTAACGTAGCTGTCTATGGATGTCTAAGGAATGTAGCAGCCTTTCCGCTTTGTTTTGAGGATTGGGGTAAAAGGTAGTTAAGTGTATGGCCTGATTTAAAGCTACCCTGGATACTACCTTAGGCATAAATGATGGGTTGGTTCGTAGGGAAACCCTGTCCTGATGGAAGATGAGAAAGGGCTGCACAGCCATGAGGGCTTGTAGTTCTGAAACCCTACGAGCTGAGGTAATGGCCAGAAGGAAAGCTGTTTTCCAAGACAAATATTGCAAATCTGTTGAGGCAGCTGGTTCAAAGGGAGGCAATATTAATTTTTCTAGAATGTAATTAAGATCCCAGGCTGGTATTGGTTGTTTCCTTGGAGGTCTTATATTCTTAGCCCCTCTGAGGAACTGTCTTAAGAGTGGATGGGAGAATAAGGGTGGATCAGTGTTGTATTCTGCAGAAATGGCTGAGGCATGGATTTTGATGGAGGAAAATGAAAGTCCACTGTTGAACAGCTCAGCTAGATACTGTAATATCTGAGGTAAATTCAGTTTTCTAGGATCCTGGCCTTTTTTCTCATTCCAAGCGCAAAACCGTTTCCATTTTGCGGAGTAAGCCTTTCTAGTAGATGGCCTTCTGGCCTCCAAAATGACATCCTGCACCTCCTTGGAGAGTAGGGTCTGTTGTGGTGTTAAGGAATTTTCCATGCAGCCAGATTGAGTGTTTTCAGCTGACTGTGAAGAGTTTTGTAGCTGTGCTGAGTCAGTAGAAGAGGCATTAGAGGTAGGGTCCAGGGAAGAGAATGTGTTAGGCTCCTCAGGAGTGGGTACCAGTGTTGTCTTGGCCAGTCTGGAGCAATGAGTATCATCTTCGGTCTGTCTGCTCTTGCTTTCAAGAGCACCTTGGGCAGAAGAGGCAAAGGTGGGAAGGCGTAAACTGTCCGTGCTGCCCAATTGAAAGAAAGGGCGTCCACTCTCCAGGTTTTTGGATGGAATGTCCTTGAGCAGAATTTTGTCAATTGATGATTCCTGTGGGAGGCAAAGAGATCTATGTCTGGCCTTCCCCACGCTTGGATTATCTTTGTAAACACTTGAGGATGCAACTTCCATTGATGCGGGTCTGTCATATTTCTGCTTAGATTGTCTGCCAGCGTGTTTTCCAAACCTGGCAGGTACTGTGCTTGAAGTTCGATTTGCCATTCCAGAGCCAAGTTCCAAAGTGACATGGCCAGCCTGCACAGGGGGTATGAATGTGTTCCTCCTTGTTTGTTTATGTACCACATTACTGTGGTGTTGTCTGTTCTTATCAATAATTGCCCTAGATGCAGGAGGTCCTTGAAAGCTGTAATTGCATTTATCACTGCTAGCATTTCCTTTTGACTGATGTGAAGGTGCTTTTCCTTTTGGGACCATTTGCCCTGAATGCACCTGTCTGTCATGTGTGCCCCAGGCGTAGTCTGAGGCGCCTGTTGTGATGACTTGATTTGCTTGAGGCTTGCAGAATGGTAGACCTGTGTTTGTTTGGCATGCTTGGGCCCACCATAGAAATTCCTTTTGCAAACATGGGATTAGTGGTATTATTGTTTCCAAACTGTGGCTGTGTTGAGACCATAGGTTTTTTAGGTACCATTGAAGTTTCCTCATATGCAACTTTGCACATGGGATTAGAAGAATGCAAGATGCCATGAAGCCCAGAGCCTGCAGGATTTTCCTTGCAGTTAGCCTGGTACAATTTGCTAGTATTTTGAAGTACTGAGTTAGTTGCCCCTGTTTTTTGGCGTAAGATAGGCCATCTGGGTGTTTGTGTCCAAGTTGGCACCCAGGAAAATTATTTTCTGAGATGGTGTTAGCCTGGATTTCTCTTTGTTGACTGTGCATCCCAGAGAATTCAATAACAGTATCACATAAGTCAGATGTTCCAGAAGTATGTGTTTGCTGTCTGCTTGGATCAGGCAATCGTCCAAATATGGGTAAATTTGTATCCCTTGAAGTCTGAAGTAGGCAATTACTGATGCCAGGCATTTCGTGAATAATCTGGGCGCAGTAGATAAGCCAAAGGGCAATGCAGAAAATTGATAGTGGATTGAACCTGCAAGAAATCTGAGGTATCTTCTGCAGTTTTGTCTGATTGGGACATGCAGGTATGCCTCCTTGAGGTCCAATGTTACCAGCCAAGACTCCTTGCCCAGCATGGGAAGAAGCTGCTGTAAGGTGAGCATCTTGAATTTTGGTACGAGTAGAAATGTGTTTAGGATGGATAAGTCCAAAATGGGTCTCCAATCGGTTCCCTTCCTTGGTACCAGGAATAGTCTGGAATAAAAACCTTGACCTTGTTCGTGAGTAGGTACCTCTTGAATAGCTTTCATGACCATGAGCTTTGAAATTTGTATTTGAGCCTCTGCCCTTTGATTGTGTGGCAGGTTCGGCATGCCTCTCATTTTTGGAAGAGTGTGAAAATGAAATCTGTAGCCTCTGTTTATAATGTCCAGGATCCATTTGTCTGTTGTGATAATATGCCAATTTTTTGAAAATAAGGCCAGCTGTCCTCCCAAGGGTGCTGCCAGTTGAGACTTGCTTGGCATGCAAAAGGGAAAGTCATTGGGTTTGTTTCCTGTATTGTTGTGCACTGTCTTCGCCACCTCTTGGTGCTGGAGTTTGCCATTGTCTGCCTCTATATGATCCTTGAGATTGTCCTCTGCCCCTTGTGCGCCTGTATCTACCTCTTTGGGGCTTGTCCGTGGCTGGAAAGGACCAGTTTTTTGAAGGCCAATTTCTGCTAAAACGTGGTGGTTGTACCTGTAGAAAAGCTTTGACAGTTTGCATAGATTTAGCTTTTTCTTCCATTTTCCATAGTATCTCCTCAGCATTAGTACCAAATAATACATCCTTTTGTAAAGGAGCATCTAATAGTTTAGCTTTAACATGATCAGGCAAGGATTGTTCCCTAAGCCAGGCATGTCTACGAATGACCGATCCTGTAACAGCAGCTCTACTTGAGGCCTCTAGAGCATCATAGCCACATTGTAAGGTGCTTTTACCCACTTGTTCTGCACTATGCATCATATCCTGCAACTCCTTCAAATCTGGTTGTTCAGGTTGTGACATTTTATTCCTTAATTGTGATAACAGAAACTGCTGATATTTAAGCATATGGAACTGACAATTTAAGGCCCTCATGGCTAGGGTGGCCGAGGTATATACCTTTTTTCCCCACCTTTCTAAGGATCTAGACTCTCTTTCGGAAGGTAATGGATTCTTAGCAGTAGAGGCCTTCATTCCCTTAGGGCCTTGAGAAATGGTTTCAGGGTCAGCATTATGGCTTTTGTAAAGAAATCGGTGTGAGTTAGGAACTCTGTAGTACCTATCAGGCTTGACTGGGGCAAGAGGCAGGGAATCCAGATTAAGGCAAGCCTCCGAGTAAACATCATCAAGTATGTCCAAGACAGGAGGTATCGCCAGAGGTCTGTGCTGAGGTAGCAAAAGAAATTCCCCAAGTCTTTTCTTGGAATCTGAAAAATCTTGGCCTTCCCAATGGAAGTGTTCCCTCAAGGTATGCAAGGTTTCCCCGAAAGAAAAATCCTCTGGGGGAGATACAGAAGGAATGGACTGCTCTGCATCAGAATCTTCAAAAGGGGAGTACGAGTGTTCCTCTTCATTGGAATGTTCTGAAATAATGGAGCCCTGGTCAGAAGAGGGAGAATCTTCCTCCATTTTGGGTCTCTTGTCCGGAGGGGGTTGGGAACCCCTGATAAGAGTAATTAAATCCTCTGCCATTTTGAGCATCTGCTTTTTAGGCATGGGACCTGGAGATGGGCCCTGTGCAACAGGCCTCTTGGGATGCATGGCTGATTTGGACTTAGTAAAGGCCTTTATGGAAAAGGAAGATGAGGGTCTAAAGACACCATGGGTGGAAAAGGACCTGTCCACATTAAGAGGCTCAACACTCACAGTGGCTTCGGTAGCTGGGCCGAGGCACCTGCGGTCTCGGTTACAGAAGACACCGCCAGAGAAGTGTCGTCGGTAGTCAGCGGCTGCGTAGGTGCCTCGCTGAGAACCGGACCACGTGTAGCCAGTTTTGGCGTGGTGTCGGACCTCGTGTGTCGGTCTTTGTCCTTGCGTTTTTTTGACAAAACGGTAGTCTGAGTCTCCGACGACATTTTATAATCAAAAGCTTTACCAAAAAAGTGCTGAGCGAACTCCGCCCGATGCTTAATAGTGCGTTTATTGAAAGTAGCACAAAAGCGACAGCCCGAGATGTCGTGGTCTGGGCCTAAACAAGGTATACAGAGGGAATGGAAATCCTTATGTGGTATTTGCTTCCCACAAGAAATACAATTGTTAACTTTGTCTGACATCGGTCTGAGGCAAGAAAAGTTTCCCCAACGGGGTACTTAGCTTTAAAGTAGACTTCGGTTTCCAAATTTTCGTAATTTCAGGAGCTGGCTGACCGGCACTTGCGAACTGCTTCTGCTTCGGGCACCGCGCGGCAAAAAAGACTGAAGAAAATGGTGTCGGCTGTGTCTTATATACCCCTGTCGCACTGACGTCAGGAAAGAAAGCAACGACAACCGACGCCGGACCTAGACTTTGGAATTCGGCCGACCGAGGACCCGCCTGACGGCAGGAGAATCCATCTGTTATGACTGCAGCTGTATGCACGATGAACATCTGTGTGTGACACGACAGTCAGATATACATCCTCCTGGGCTATACCATTGCCTGCTGCAGGTATGGGAGTACCAAACACTTTAGGTGCAGGGAAAGTGAGGGGTGCAAAATCTGTTGCCAGCATTGATATCCCGCACGGGGTTCTCTCACTAGTGGTGGGAAAGCAGTCTCTGGCTGATTTTTCATCTGAGATGATACCTATGGCTAGATTCATTGTTCATGCAGCTGACTAAAGGAGGCACACAGAGGTTACGAGTAATGCCAGCACTTCCACCACTTATCTGTTAAGGATCCTCCTTTTGAAGAGCATTCTGTGTCTGACGACTCTGATCAGTTTCCTCTGATGAACAGGTACAGGTACCCAAAGAGATGTTTTCTTTTTCCCAAATGTTGACTAGATTTAGAGATGTACTTGGCTAGGTGCTATCTCCATCTGGCCTAGATGGATTAACAGAATTCATGATCTTTTGGAGGATAAGGCCCTAGACATTGAAACCTTTCCTCCATTAATCCCAGTGCTGCAGGACGTCTTCAAGAAAGCCTTTAGTTCCTCTGTTTAGGCTTTGCCTAAGAAAGTGTTTAAGAAAATTTATGGTATGGTCAGCCTTTCCTGGCCACCAAGCCCCTTTGTCTGTGGATCCTGCTTTAGCGTCTGCAGCAATTTTTGCTAATAAAGCAATGTCTTCTTCTAACTCTGTCCCTCAAGATAAACTAGGCAAGTGGCTTGAATCTCAAGGAAAGAACCTGGCCATAGTCCAGTGAGGTAGCTTTAAAGTTTAATTACAACTGCTTTATGTGGAAGTTTGTGTTGAGGTACATATACAGTTTAGATGAGTTTGCTGTATGGCTACCTGCATAGTAAAAGGTCTGTGTTAAAGATATTGTCTGCAATATTTCTCAGGCATCAAAACATGCCTTGGAGGGGGCAGATACTATTTCTAGAAGTGCCACACTGTCAGTGGAGATCAGGAGGTATGCTTGGTTGCACTCCCAGAATGTTTCTGATAAGTTAAAAAAATGAAATTTTGTGTGCACATCTTGAGTCTGCGTGTTTGGTACAGCCAGATCCTTAAACAGGGGATAACCGAGGTAAATTGATGAAAGCAGTGTCAAAAATGTCCCATATTCCTAAGTCATTCTCTTTAAGCAAGATAAATTTTGGCAGCTTAACAAACAGAAGTCCCAGCTGAAAAAGATCAAAGGCAATACAAGTAAACAGCAGGACAACTCCACAACCAAGAACAGTCTCTTTCCTAAAAAGGAAACCTCCCCTACCCACACACGACTACGCAGAGGTACTGTACCCAACTACAGGCATGAGTTATAAATCACAATAGAAAGACTGCCTACTTCATTTCGGGGGGTGGGGGTCCATCCACCAGACCAGACTTTGTTATTCAATCCTATTCTCCAGAAATAGGTTCATAGGTTGATACTAGGCTATCTGCCCTAGGACATTTATAAGCCTAGCCAGAGTATGTTTGGCTTTCGCCACCCTTTAGATTAGTTGACTGTGCCTCTGTATAGTAGTACCTCTGTCAAACAGCGACACAGAAGAGATCCCAGGGGTAAACTTATGATCTCCCGGGTCAGTGAGGGGCTCTGCCTGACATGGATTGGGATTTTGTTCCAGAGTGAGGGGAGCCTCTGGGATATGAATCTGTCCCTCCAGCATGTCCTATTTATTTCTGTGCTGAGGTTCAGGTCCCTGGAGCGTGTAGCTCTAAGGGATTTAGATTTCCTGAGGTGAAGCATGTCCATTAATTCTGGGTTGGACATGGCTTTATACGTCAGACACAGATCGCCTCTGAGTAGGCGGTACACAACTGAGTAGAGCTGGAGTTTCTTTAGCCGAACTGCATAGGGCATCTGTTTGAGCCCCTTGATCCTCTTGGTGAGATACTTTTGGGGTCTTTCCAGTTGCTGAAGGTGTCGGGTAAGGTACATCCCAAATGGGGCACTGTACTCAATTATGGGTCTGATAAGTGATGAGTAGAGGGGCACAATGACCTCTCTTGATCTAGATGTGAACCCTTTCATGATAAGGTGGGCTATATAGAAGGTCTTTCTAACCACTTTGGCAATGTGTTTGTCAAAGGAGAGATTGCTATCTACTTGGGTCCCCAAGTCCCTAATTACTTCTTCCATACTTAATGGATTACCACCTATGTGGTAATTTGCGGGCACTTTGTTTTTTCTAAAGGGGATGACTATGCACTTTTTGGCATTTAGCTTTACGCCATGGCTCTGGCACCAGTTATCCGTCTCTGTGAGACCCTTTTGGTGGATGCTTGTGTCAGTCGGAGAGTCGATTATAGCACCCAGTTTGCAGTCATCTGCGAACTTGGTCAGCCATAGTCCACCCGTGTTAGCCTGAAACTCGGAGAAATATATACCGAACAAGAGAGGTCCCAGGACTGAGCCTTGTGGGACACCACTTGTAACTGGTTTAGAGTCTGACATGGCACCTGCTATTCTGACCATGTGGGTTCTATCCCTGAGCCAGTTTGCAACCCATCTTGTGACATAGGGGTTGATATTTAAGCTGGTGAGCTTATTTATGATACCCGAGTGGGGTATTGTGTCAAAGGCCTTTGCGAGGTCCAGGTAGGCTGCGTGGACTACCTTCCCTTCATCTATGGCTTTGGTAACTGTTTCAAAGTCGTCGAACAGGTTCAAGAGGTAAGATCTGCCCTTAACGAAGCCGAACTGGGTAGGATCCAGTGTCTTGAGGTTCCCAATGTCTTTGTTTATGATTTCCATGATGATACATTCCATAGCTTTGCAGACCAGGCTAGTCAGGCTTATAGGGTGATAGTTTCCGAGGTCTGTTGTGGCACCACCTTTGTGGAGTGGGACCACTGTTGCTGTACGCCATTCCTTGGGAACTTATCCTGTAGTAAGGCTGAGATTGAACAGTGACTTTATATGAGGGTTTAGTTCTTCTTGGAGCTCATGTAAGACTCAGCCCAGGACACCGTCTGGTCTCATTGATGCTGTGTTTTTAGCTTTGGAGAGGGCAGCTCTCACCTGCGCATCTGTGATCTCAGGAAGGCTACACTCTGTCAGGATAGACATTTGCTCTTTTGGGGGGGAAGGGGGGGGGGGATTTTTCACTGAACCTTTCTGCCAGGATGTTGGCAACGTCTGTGGGTTCAGTGAATTTTTTGTCATTTTGCACTAACTCGGAGCATATCTGGGAGTTGCCTCCCAGGTTTCTGACATAACTAAAGAAGGCCTTAGGATTATCTTTAGTGTCTTGTGCAATTTTTCTTTCAAAGCTGGCCTTAGAAGATTTTATGAGGGATTGTAGTTTCTTGCTAGTACTGATCAGTGATGCCTTCCCTTTCTGGGATTTTGCTCTGTCATGTAGTAGCTTTCTCCTTCTGTTGTATAGCTTATTTATGGCCGGGGTCCACCAGACAGGTCTCCTGTCTTTGGAGGAGTGAGTCTTGGTTTTATTTGGGATAGCATGCTCCATGCATTCCCGTAGGTGTCCATAGAATGCTTTTGTAAAGGATTCTGCATTTTGGGCCATATTGTCCACTGGCCGGGGGCTTTGAAGGATTCCACCTCAGTTTTGAGAAATGTGAAGTTTGCTTTTGAGAAGTTCTTCACCGTGGTTTCCTTGGCTAGGGGTGGGGACGGAATATGGATGTCCAGTGAGATTTGTTTATGGTCTGATCTTACCAATGAGGGGTATACCTCTGGTGTGGAACATAGAGACCCCATGTTGGTGATAACCAGATCCAGTATGCATTCCCCTCTTGTGGGAGTGGTGACCAGTTGTTCCATAGCATTTGAGTTTATAAATTCTAGGAACCGTTGGGCGAGGGTGTTTGGGCTTGAGTAGTTTTCCCAATCGATGTCTGGGTAGTTGAAGTCACCCAATATAATAGTGCTTGGAGAAACCTTCATATTCTCCCGTGTTCTCAGGAAAGCCGAGTGAGGTTCCTGTGTTTGGGAGGGTGGTCTGTAGCAGGCTACAAACTGAAAGGCAGGTTTGCCCACTGTTAGTTGCACATGGATGGTCTACGAAGCTTCGTGCAGTGCCACTAGCCTGGGAGGTGTGGGTAGCTTTGATAAATATGGATACTCCCCCTCCTTTTGTGGTTCGGTCCGAGTTTTGGGGCTGGAAAGTATAGTATGAAGTATAGCCTGGTAGTGCTGGGGTGCTCTCGGGAGCCTTAAACCAAGTTTCTGTTACTGCACAGATATCGATATTCTCCATACTGAGGAGAGTCTCGAGTGCGTGCATCTTGAGGTTTACACTTCTGGCGTTGAGCAGCACTACCCATAGTTTTTTTTTCTTTGTGTTGTCTATGGGGGTGGGTTTATCTTTTGAGCCTTGCCTAAAAAAGGCACTATGGGGGAGGCAAGAGCCTTAGCCAGTATTTGAAAACCCAGGGGTGACCGGTGCAAGCCGCCCCTAGCGAACCAACGTGGCTTGTCGAGCATGTCATCCCAGGCTGACAGACACTGGATCCCCTTTGAATGACACCAATACTTTAGCCAATTGTTAAAATTGATCATTTTATCTTTATACTGTGGCATCATTCTTGGTGAGGGTAAGATGCTACTCAAGGTTGGGGTCATAACGGCCTGGGCTACATGATCAACGAGCTCCTGTACATCTTTTTTCATGTAGTCCAGGGAGGTACATCTCAGGTCATTCACAACAGCATGGACAATGACAGAGTCATACTTGTACTTGCTTTGGAGTGACCCGAGTGCTTGTGTTATGTGGTGGATCCTGGCACTCGACAGGCAGCTTATAGTGACTTTCTCCTTGTTCAGCCTGGTGAGTGGGACGTCAGTGTGTCACCTATTACAAGTGTATTAGGTGTGTTGTTTAGCCTTAAGGGCTATGACTGTGTGGCACACTGACTTTGTGAGCTATGTGCTACGTGGATATTGTTTCATGGTAGGTGTTGCTTGGATGTCTGCTTTGGATGTCTCTGCTGCTTAGGCAGATTTTTATTTAGAGCCTCCGAGTATGCTTTTGTGTGTTTATGTGTTTGGTTTGCTGATGCGATAGGTCTATGTGAGACTGGATTTGTGGTGTGTGTGGTTACCTTCTCCTCCTGACGGGCTGTGCCAGTACTGGGTTGAGAGAGCTTAGCCTCCAGTTTGGCTATACAGTTGCATCTCTCACATATATTTGAGCTTGTTGGGCGGAGGAGAGGGTGGTCTGTATACATAAGGCAGTTGTAACATTGCCTCAAGATTCCCAGATTCACTAGCTGGACTGGAGAGTAAACTCGAAACTGACCTTTGGACATGCCTGAATAATATAGGGAACTACTTATTGACTGATCAGAAAGAACCAATAGGGAGCAAGTGCTTTGAATGAGTATGAGGATGTAGTGCTTTAGTTTGCGTTTACCTATGATATTACTTATACGAGCAAGTGCAGGGCTTTAGAATGAGAATAGAGTGCTTAATTAGAGATTTAGAGCAGTTCTAAGGGAAAAAGTGAAGAGTAGACTTTGTGGAGCCGGGAATAGTTTACGCTTGTTTAAGCGACGCTGCTCTGTGCGCAAGACCGCGCTAAAGGAGGGTTGCAGGGTTTTAAGAGATAGAGATCAAGGAGTTTAGAATTGACTCAAAATGGCCAATAAAACTACAGCTTCTAGGCAGTAACCACTCCTACAGGGACAGGCAGGCTGTTCAGTGTTAACCACTGCCACTGGTGAACACAGATACTTCCCTTTAGTCCAAGCAAGCACTGGCCTCCAAGAAACTTACAAACAGTTCAGAACAGCAAATCTGTAACTGAACTTTCTTAAATTTCAGAAAGTGGGAAAAAAGCAAGATTTTTTTTTTCTTTTTGTTTTAGTTTAAAGGTAGCAGAGATACACAAGTAGCAAAATAATTACAACAGTGCAATAAATGACCACACACTTGAGTGCTAGGCCAAAGTCAGGTAAAATGCAGTTTTAAGAGAAAAAAAACTATTTTAAATTAAGTGCAACACAGGAAATGCAGTAAACAGGCTGTAGATGTGTTCTAAATACAGTTTCTAATACAGATATAAACTTTAGCAAGCTGGAAAATGCCGAAAAGTAGGCGGCAAAGCAGTAATTCTTAACAAAAAAGCAGAAGAAAATACTTAAAATCTCAAAAGTGGCTCCTTTCTCCTCTCAGCGTTTTCTCCCCTTGGTAGGTGCTTCAGCAACAACTAACAAGCCTGGAAATTATGGACTAAGGGGTCACAGAACCAGTCAACTCCTTCAGAAAGGATAAGAGGTTTCTACTTCAGAATTTTCTTGCTTCCTAAAAATAGAGCTGTCATAGAAGCCAGCGTTGGACCTTTCTTTTCTGAATACATTTGAAAGTTTCCCAAGTTCAAGGTGCTGAACAACTGCTTCATGGTGACCCTGGACTTGAAGGATGCCTATCATCATATCCTCATTGCTCATCTCTTTAGGAGATATCGAAGATTTGTTGCGACTGGTTCGCACTATGAGTTTTCTGTATTGCCCTTTGGGCTATCCACTACACTGAGTGTTCACAAAATTACTGGCCAATTACTACTATCCTACACCATAGCCAAACTGTGGAACTCTCTACCCTTCCAGCTACGTAATTTACCTAACCATAACAATTTCAAATCCACACTTCTCTCCCATCTGTCACCCAGATGGGAATGCCCTTCGCATGCTCGTACCTAAAAATAAATAAATAAATAAAAATACATACATACATTCTCATGTTATAAGTTTTCCAGAAAATGTATGCATGCTGGCCTCTGCCCTATCTTGCACATACCATTATAATGTCATCCTCCTAAATGTAATGTAACATATACTTTAGTGTAAAATTGATCCCTCTGTACTGATCATTACTATGTAACCTTTTCTGTCTATTGTGATGTTGGTCAAGTACTTTTTTTTATTTAGTCTTTTCCTTTTTTGTAACTTTGCAACTTGTAATTTTCTGTGACATCCAGTGTGTGTTTTACATAATGTTGTTTTACTATGTACTGGAGCTTTTCTCCTCGGGTCTCCACTAAAAAGAGGCCACAAGCCCAGCTGGACTAACCCGGTTAACAAACAAACAAACAATAAATAAATAAATAAAATGCCTTGCTCTGGTAGAGGCACACTATCAGAATCTGGGCATTCACATCTTTCCAGACTTGGCAACTTACTGATCTATTTAGAGTCTTACAGGAAAAAGAAATTTATATGGTTTTAGTATTTAGTTCCCCCTTACATTACATTTATTTCACTTTATAGGTTCATAATTTTTATGGTGGGTAACATTTTAATGTGTTTATTGTTCTTATTTCATACAAGAGCTGATATATATATATATATATATATATACACACACACACACACACACACACACACACACACACACACACACACACACTTTTTATTCATAGAAAAAATATTTTTCTTTTTCCTTTATGATGTAGTTCATCGTGTATATTAGAACAGAGTATATCTGTACTTGACGGCATTCCTTAAATGGTTCCTTTAATTACAGAGTTAGTTGGTACCAATTATTACTTTATTGTTAATTAATTATATTAAGTATTTGATGGTATTGTTAGTGGTGTGTGGTATCTGACTATTTTCTTGTGTGGATTGTTGATTTATTTTATTAAAGTTTGATTCCCTTTTCAATTCCTTGGTGTTCCAGTGGTTGGCTGCATCCCTACAGCGTCAGTGATTTCAGATTTTTTCTGTAAAACTAGCTTACCTTTGCATTATGCATGCGTGTGTGTCTGTGTGGGAGGTTTTCAGTTTAAGTACAACAAGCTGACCATAATTTCAATCACTTTCCATGACATTCAAGCATCAGAACTGAATGAGATAAGTGTTTATCTTTTGGTGGTCTTTGTAGGATGAGTGCAAAAGCATTGATCATTGGCACAGTGAGTAATGTTAACATCTCAGAGCTTGACTCCGTTTCAGTTCTTGCTTATGGCCACTTCTCTGTGGACTCTGCAGGTCTCCTCCCCTTCCCTGTGTGGGTTTATGCACATGCTCTGGCATCTTATAATATCAAAGACATACGGTAAAACAGTGTTCCTCCAACTTATCTAAAGATAGGCCTGCAGTGTGTTCAAAAACTTTTGCATTTTGTGACAGACCTTGGTCTTTGGTTGTGGGGGGAAAAAAAAACAATATACATACACACATATATATATGTATGTATATATGTATATATATATATATATATATATATATATATATATATATATATATATACATATATATATATATATTTTTTTTTTATATATGTATGTATATCAGAAAATAAAAAAGAACCATGGCAAATATAAATAGCAGTAAACCAAAAAAGTTAAAGATTGGCATCATACATAAAATTCAATTACAAACCTCCCTTGACGAGGGTATTATGAGAGACATGCAAATTACCCATATACGTTTTATATAAATATATATGGGCCTGTAGCATTCAATCTTCACATCATCAACTATTCATTATGCAAACCACTTGCATCAGTACCAACATAATAATGTAATGCATTAAACCAAAACAAGCAAAAAAAAAAAAAAAAAAAAACATTTTAAAACAGTGTTAATGCATCATCTACACTTCCACAACTTTAAATGTACCAACTCCAAGATCACGCAACAGGGAGGAAGTGCAAATTCCCTTGCCTCACTGTCTGCGATCTCCGAAAAGCACACACACCTTAGCAGTGTAAGTGAATACAACAGACAGATTCACTTACACTGCTAAGAGAGACTAAGTTGCAAGTCTTTATAATCCAGTTTTATTAAAAGAATTCTTCCAAGCAAAGAAAATCTTTTGGTTTAACTAAATGCACAGCAAGGAGCTTTAACTTATTCTGACTGAAAACTGTCATAGATCAAGCCACTTCCACAAATGAAAAACATTCTCTTACTGACCGTGCTTTTTCAGCCTCCCTTTTAAATTACATTCAATAGCTCATTAAACATACCCGTTTCTCAGCAATACAGCCAGGTATCTAACTGTACTTAATGAAACAGGTACACCTTAACAGAAACACTAATGTCATTTAAAGATAATGATTCTTTATAACACTGCTATAAAAAAGTTATGTAGTTACCACAATGTTCCATATGTGTTTATTTTCATTCTTTCTCAACTATTGAGTTCGGATCCCATCCTGGAATCCAATTCGGCCATCACTAGAGCTTGTGGTCACCTAAAAGCTCTCAAGCTCCTCCCTATCCATAATGCACCAACTCCTAACATAACTCAGATCTTGCCTACTAGATAACACAAAGAAATATTAATATGATATTCCTGACAGAAGAAGCCATTATCTGGGGCAAAACATAAGGCACAACATAAGGCACAGTGGTGTCTTTATAATTTCCCATTCTTCCAGAAGTCCATAATGAAAAAGAATGGGGGTTGTTGGGCAGGGAGTTGAGGAAGAATGAAAACTGACAACACAGATGGAACATTATGTTAAGTATGTAACTTCTTTATCTGATATTGTCAATTTTCATTCATTCCTCAGCTATTGGGACAGTCTCTCCAGCTACCTGAAATCCCAGGTGGACTCTAAGGAAGGATATTCCTTAAACCAAAGGTTGCTCTTCCCCTCTAAACCAGATCTAGTTTGTAATGAGTAATAAAGGTATGAGGATTAGCCCAAGTTGTAGCTACACATGTCATCCATGGAATGCCTAGATACAAATACTGATGAAGTTGTCATGGATGTAGCTGAATGGGGTCTTAAAGGGTTTGGTAATGAGATGCCCAATTTACTGTAAACAAAAGATATACAGTCGGTAAGCCATCTTGCCAAAGTTACCTTTGTAACTGATTTACCTATTTTGGAATCTGCACAGGAGATAAATAGTTGATCAGAGTTTCTAACTTCTCTTGTTCTATATGCAAGTAGAAATGTATTTGCCTGTGAACATCTAACAAGTGCAACATGTGCTCTCCTTTGTTTTCAAACTTTGGAAAGACAACAGGCATATTAATGGACTGGTTGATGTTGGATTCTGTCATCACCCTAGGAAGGAAAGAAGGTTTGGTTTGTAATGTGACTCCATCCCTATGGAAAATCAAGTAGGGAGATTTAGTGGACAATATTTAAAAGTTCAGAAATTCTTCTGGCTGAGGTAATAGCCACTAGAAAGATAGTTTTCCAGGTCAGGAATTTTAAAATCAAATTTTGCTACTGGTTCAAAGGCAGAATGAATTAAGGCCTGCAGTACTAAATTTGAGTCCCATGGTGGAGTAAGGTCCTTATAAGGTGGTCTCAACAGAACAATACCTCTGAAGAAGGCCTTACAAATCTTAGATGAAGCAAGGGAAGCATTCTCAAATCCAATATGGAAGTTAGACTGCAGAAAATGATCTCTAATAGTTGAGGAGCTAGCTCCTTCGGTGAAAATTGTTGCCAAAAAACTCAAGGACACTTTACTCTGGATGAAAAAGGGCCAATATATTTCTGATGTGCCCCCCAAAAAAATGCTTCCATTTACTACTGTAAAGTTTTCTCATAGAAGCTTTACGGGAAGATAAAAGTATATGATGGACAGAGAGAGAGAGCAGAGGTTGTCTGGTTATTAACAGAAGAGAAGAAACCATGCTGTCAAGCTTTAGGTTTTAGATATCCAAATGAACCATGCCTGTCAGGTGAGACAGGAGGTCTGGAATTGGATCCAAAATCCAAAGTGGGTAAAGCAGATGAGGCCAAAGAAAAGGGAATCAAATCTGTCGAGGCCAGTAAGGTGCAATGAGAATGACTTTCCTCTTCAACATGGCAGCTTTCTACAGAAATTTGGGGATCAAGAGAGTTGGGGAAAAGCATACAGGAGACTGGGAGGCCAATCGTGAAGCAGAGTGTCACTTGGTGATTCTGCTGGTGGGGGGGCTCAGGGCAAAGAAGCTGCTGCACTTGTTTAGTGGAGAAGTAAAAGATCACAGCAAGGATGGCCCCGGTGACAGAAAATCATTTGTCACTTTCATGTTGACAGACCACTCATGAGGCACCAGAATGGACCTGCTCAATTTTTCTGCTACCACGTTGGACTTCCCTGGATTGTGCATTGCTATCAGAAAGTGGGAGTATGAGACTGCCCATTGCCACACTTTGAGGGCTTCTCAATACAAGGGGTAAGACCTGGTTTCTCCTGGTTTGTTTATGTACCACACTACTGAAATAGTCTGCTTGAATCGCAATGGTCCTGAAAGGTAGAGTGTCTTGGAAGGCCTGCAATGCTAAGAGCACTGTTCTCATCTCCAGGACACTGACATGCATGCTGGCCTCTTCAGAGGACCAAGTGCCTTGGACTGTTTTCCCCAGGATGTGCCTCCCCCCCAATCTGGGATGCTTCCATGGTCACTATGGCTTTGGGCTGAGGAAGAGTGAAAGAACAGCCTTGTAGATCATGATCTGATCGAATCCCCCACTAAAGGTATTTCTTGCATGCCTGAATGATTCTTATTTGGGCTAACATTCGTTGATAAAGAATTGACTATTGTGTTACTAGCATCCACTAAAGATTTCTCATATGAAATCTTGCTAGGGGAATTAAAATTATGCCAGCGGACATTAACACCAAGGATTGGAGAATCAACCGGGCTGAAATTTTGGTACCGTAAACTACTTTCACGACATGAAATCTGACAGTTTGCACTCTTGCTAGATGAAGCTAAGCTGTTACTGATACCGTGAAAACTGCTCCTATAAACTCTAGTACTTGGGAAGGTTCTAAGAGAGATTTGTTGTAATTTATTGTAATCTCTAGAAGGGAGCAAGTTTGGAGTACCTGATCTCTCGCTCTTATGAGAGGATGCCTGGTTGGGGTGGTGATGAGTCAGACATCTAGGTATAGAAATACACAGAATCCCTGCAGTCTCAAGTGAGCTGCTACCACTGCCATTCATTTGATGAACACCCTGGAGGCTATGGTGAGACCAAAGGGCAGGGCTCTGAAAGTACAGTTGTGTACACTTACCATAAATGTAGATGTTCGAGTGTATTCACTGGTGCAGTCATCGCACGTGGGTTATCTGCCTGCAGGTAGCCTTCAGTCGGCCCGAATACCAGTTTGTATTTCTGCGTCGGTTGCTGTGTCGCTCCAGGGCTGATGTCAGGTCGTCAGGAGTATAAAAACAGGCAGCCGACACCATTACATCAGTTTTTCTTACCCCAAATGTCAGGAGACCCCAAATAGGGAGCTAGGTTATGGTGGGGTAAACACAACCAGTAGAAAGTAAATACCAATACCAATACCAATACCCCAGAAGGGGTTAGTAATAGCCATAGATAGGAGAGAGAGAGAAAACCAGGGGGCTGGAGGGAGGGAAACCAGGACTGCAACAGTGAATACACTCGAACATCTACATTCATGGTAAGTGTACACAACTGTACTATGTTCTTAGTGTTTCACTGTTGCATCACACTTGGGTGGATTCCCAAAGCTGAAAAAGGATGGAGGCAGTCAAGAAGAGTTAGGGCTGGCTAGTATGCCTTGCAAGACCACTGTAAAAAATCCTGCCCTGGATTTGGAAAAGATAGGCAAGTGGTAATGCTGGTAAGGACTCCCCTGAGAAATGCTGTAGAGGTAGATATTGCCCTTGTAGAATGCATTATGACCCCCTGTGGGGTTGGTTCCCCATGGCGCTTGTAGCAGAAATGGATGCAGTGTGCTATCCATTTGGAAATTGTTTGTTTTGAAATGGCCTCGCCCTATGCCCCTGTTGCAAAGCTGACTAGTAACTGGTCAGATTTTCTGAAGGGCTTAGTCCTATCAAGGTAGAATCTGAGCTGTCTGTACACGTCCATGGAGTGCAGGATCCTTTCCCCCTTATTTTGAGGATTAGGGAAGAAGGTTGGCAAATGGATGGATTGATTGAGAGCCACACTGGACACCACTTAATCCATAAAGGAAGGGTTAGCCCTGAGGGAAACCCTGTCAGCATGGAAAATAATGACGGGTTCCACAGCCATCAGTGCTTGTAGCTCAGACACTCTTTTAGCTGAAGTGATGGCTAGAAGCGAGGCTGTTTTCCAAGAGAGAAATTTTAACTCTGTTGATGCAGCAGGTTCAAAGAGGGAAGCGTGAGCTTTTCTAGTACAAAGTTAAGGTCCCAAGCAGGTGTGGGTGCTCTCCTTGGTGGCCTTAAGTTGTTTCTTCCTCTCAGAAACTGTTTAATAAGAGGGTGAAAGAAGAGAGGTGGTGCAGTGTTATAATGAGCAGAAATAGCGGAGGCATGCATCTTAATGGAGGACAGGCCTTTGTGGAGTAGATCTGCTAAGTAATCCAGGATAAGAGGCAGAGAGGGCAGTGTTGTGTCCTCTCCTTTAGACTGAATCCATGAGCAGAACTTTTTCCACTTATCAGCATAGAATTTTCTTGTACTGGGTTATTCTGGGTTCAAGAATGATGTCCAGCACCTGTTTGCTTAAGGTCGGTGGGGGAGAATTCAAGGAATAAGCCAGGCTGCAAGATTTAGGGTTTGTAGTTGTGGATGCAGAATCTGTCCTTCCTGCTGAGAGAGGAGGGTTGGATTCTGGTATAGGTGCCAGGGTGGCACCAATGTCAGATTGAGCAGGAGTGGGTACCAGTGTGGCGTGGTCAGTTCGGGGCAATCAGAATTCCCCTTGGTCTGTCCTGTTTTATCTTGGGTAATGGTCTTGAAAGGAGGGTCAGAGGGGGAAAGGCATAGACTGAAAGATTTATCCACTGAAAAGATAGGGCATCCACTTTCTAGGCCCTGCTCTGAGGATTCCTGGTGCAGAATTTGCTGAGCTGGTGGTTGTAGTGGGAGGCAAAGAGATCCACCTCTGGGGTGCCCCATTTCTGGGTCAGGAGGTTGAAAGTGCTGTGCTCCAATTGCCACTTGTGTGGGTCTAGGAGATTTCTGCTTAAGTCATTTGCCAGAAAGTTTTGTTTGCCTGGCAGGAATTGAGCTTGCAAATGGACTTGAATGTCCAAGGCAGTGTTCCACAGGGCCACACCTAGCCTGCAGAGAGGGTAGGAATGGGTCCCCCCCCCCCCCGGTTGTTGATGTACCACATAACTGGGGTGTTGTCTGTTTTTATTAGCAGTTGTCCTGGAAAGATTAGGGATCTGAAAGCTGTCAGGGCATTCTGTACAGCTAGCATCTCTTTTTGGTTGATGTGCAGATGAATTTGACTTGGGCTCCAGTGGCCTTGAATACATATTCCGTCCATGTGTGCCCCCAAGGCATAGTCTGATGCATCTGTGGTTAGGGTCTGGATGACTTGGGGTTGAGTAAATGGCAGTCCCTTGTTGTGGTTGCATGTTTCTGCACACCAGAGGAACTCTACCCTTAGAAAGGGTATGAGAGGAATGACTGTTTCCAGGTCCTGAGAATGTTGTCACCAAAGACTTTTTAAGTACCACTGGAATTTCCTCATATGGAGTCTCGCATATGGAATCAGCAGTATACATGAGGCCATGAACCCTAAGGCTTGCAGTATTTTTCTTGCAGATAGCTGGGTTCTGGTGGCCATTTGTTTGAAGTAGTCTGTCAGATAGACTTGTTTTTCTGAGGTGAGGAATACCATCTGGGAAGTTGTGTCGAAGCTTGCTCCCAGGAATACAATCTTTTGACTGGGTACCAGTTTTGCTTTCTTTTTGTTGATGGTGTACCCCAAAGGAAGTGAGGTTTTTCACAAATGTGAGGTGCTGCAGCAGCAATTCCTGACTGTCCGCCTGAATCAGGCAGTCATCCAAGCACGGGTAAATTTGGATATTTCTCTGCCTGCAGTATGCAATGGCTGGAGCCAGGCATTTTGTTAATACTTTGGGTGCAATAGATAAGCCAAAGGGAAGTGCAGAGAACTGATAATGCATAGACCCTGCCCCGAAACGTAGATACTTCCTGCATGATTCCCTTATCGGGATATGTGGATAGGCTTCTTTTAAATCTAGGGTAACTAACCAGGCATCCTTAGCTACCACAGGAAGAAGCTGTTGCTAGGTAAGCATTTTGAATTTTGGTACCACCAAGAAGGTGTTGAGAATGGAAAGATCCAGGATTGGGTGCCAAGAGCCCTCTTTCCTGGGTACCAGGAAGAGTCTGGAGTAGAATCCTTGACCCCTCTCTGTTCTACTGGAACCGGCCGAATAGCTCTGCTACTGAGCAGGGAAAGTACTTGGTTTTGAGCCTCTGCCCACTGGTTTGGAGGAAGGTCTGGAAACCCATTTGGGGTTGGCAGTGAATGGAAATAAAATTTGTACACCTGGGATACAATGTTGTGGACTCACCGGTCCTGAGTGATGGACATCCATTTTTTTGCATGAAGGGCAAGTTTTCCTCCTAAGGGCACAAGCAATTGGGCAGGGCTGGGGAGTGGAGTAAAGAAGTCATTGTGAGCTTTTTACGTAAGAAGGTGGCTTACCACTCCCTGCTTTAGGAGTGGGGGTGCTCCATTGATTAGATCTCTGCACACCCTGAGACTGAAGTCTGGGTGGTCTGTTACGACCAGGCCTGGAGGGGGCTGGAAAGGACCAGTGTTTGGAAGGGCAATGTCTACTGAATCTACGTGGTTGCACTTGTAAGAATTCTTTAACAGTCTGCACAGACTTAGCTTTTTCCTCCATCTTTTTAAGAACAACTTCTGCTTTGGTGCCAAACAAACAGTCCTTATTGAAAGGAGTGCCTAATAACTTTGATATCACATGGTCTGGCAAGGTCTGCTCCTTCAGCCAAGCATGTCTTCTAAGTACAGAGCCAGTGACAACTGCCCGGCAAGATGCTTCTAGGGCATCAAAGCCACACTGCAAGGTATGCTTGCTGACTTGGCTTGCAGAGTGCATAAGCTCCTGCAATTCTTTATTTTCTGCACAGTCTGAAAAGGTTGCCACTTTTTGTTTAATAAGTTCCATAATATGTTGCTGGTATTCAGCATGTGAAACTGACAATTCAATGCCCTAATAGCAAGAGTTGCAGAGGTATATACATTCTTACTCCATCTGCCCAAAGCTCTGGAATCCCTGTCCGAAGGGGTGGGATTCTTGGCTGTAGTAGTCTTGATACCTTTAGGCCCCTGGGAAATGATCTCTGGGTCAGCATTAGGATTCTTGAAAAGAAATTTGTGAGTGTCAGGTACTCTCTGTAGTACCTGTCTGGTTTCCTAGGGGCAGGAGGTAAAGTGTCAGGAGTAAGATTGGATTCCATAAAACCATCATCCACAACATACAGGACAGGGGGTATTGCTGAGGGCCAGTGTTGAGTCAGCTCTAGAAATTCTCTGAGTCTCTTTTTGGACTGAGGATAGTCTTGGCATTCCCAGTGTAAATGCTCTCATAAGGTATGCAAAGTTTCACCAAAAGAAAAATCCTCTGGAGGGGAGGGCAGAGGGAATGGATTTCTCTGCATCTAAATCCTCATAAGCAGATAAGGGCATGTCTTCATAATCAGAAATTTCAGAGTAATCGGACTACTGATCTGTAGAAGCTGAAGAGGACTGGGCTGACTTCCCCTAATCAGTGTAATAAGGTCTTCAGCCATTTTAAGGATTTGTTTTTATGGCATGGGAACAGGTGCATGCGCTTTGGTCATCGGTTTTCTAGGCGTAGTGCGTACTCTGGGCCTAAGAAACTCAGTAGTTTTGGTTAAAAAAGAAGTCAGTTTGAGTCGAACATCAGTTGAGCGCATAACTGCCTCAGAAGCCGGTGCCTGCTCAGTGGCTCCGGACCCATCCAAGGTAGAGACATCCACAGGTTCCATAGTCAATGAAGAGTTTCTCGGCATACCGGACTCTGAATGGGTCTCAGTAGAGGCCTGCGAATCCATTGAAGCAGTCATCAGGGGCTACACGAAAGCGCCTGGGTACCGGCGGACTGGCGACTAACTTAACGGAAGCGTAATCAGCAGTTTTGGACCTATGTGGTTTGGCTCTGTCTTTATCTTTACATTTTTTTCGGAATATTGGTAGTTGGATGGTTTACTGAAGCTATTTCAGAATACAGAAATCGAGAGGGAAAGAATTTAGCAACAAAGAGTGCCCGATGACGAATGGTTCAGGCATTAAATAAGGCTCAAAACCAACAGCAAGGGATGTCGTGTTCTGGGCCTAAACAGGTGCCGCAGTAAGAATGAAAATCTCTGAGGCATTTGCTTTCCACAGGCAAGACAATTGTTAACTTTTTCTGACATCGGTTACAGCAAGAAAAAAGGATCCCTAACGGGGTACTTAGCTTTAGAAGGCTTCAAGATTATTAAATTCGTAAACGAAAATTCAGGTAGCAGCCAACCGGCACTTGCAAACTGTTTCTGCTTCAGGCTCCTTGGCAAGAAAGACTTGTGTAATGGCGTCGGCTGCCTGTTTTTATACCCCTGACCACCTGACGTCAGTCCTGGAGTGACAGCAACTGACAAAGAAATACGAAGTCTCTGGTATTCGGGCCGACTGAGGGCTACCTGCAGGCAGATAACCCAAGTGTGATGACTGCAACAGTGAAACACGAAGAACATCTAGTAATGACTGGCTCCCAGCCAAAAGTGCAAGTACCTTCTGGACGGCCTGTTCATTTTTTTGTGATAGAATGCATCTAGAAGGTCTATCGAGCACATTCCAGTCATCCCTGTCCAAAAAGGGCAAAATAGACTGAACCGTGACCAACAGAAACAGTGTCTCGAACTGATTTGTTCAAGTTGCCGAGATCCAAAATTGGTGTACAGTCCCCTGTTTTCTGTGGCACTAAAAATCTTGAGTAAGTTCCGGAATCTATCTGGTCTGGTGGGACCTTCTTGGATGACTCTTTATTCTCTCAGATTTTGTATTTCTAGTTCTACTGTTTTCCTCTGATTGGGTAGAACATCGGGAAACTTGCATGAGGATGGAGGTGGAAGGGAAAAGGGAATTATAGAACCTCTAGAAATGATCCTTTGCACCCAGATATCTCTTGTGATACCTATCCAAGCTCTTTGGTGCAGGTATAAATGACCACAAGTTGCCTTCAAAAGTGGGCAATCAGACTCCTTTTAGAAGCATTGATAGGGTCCATCCGAGAAAGAGTATTTAAACCCTTGGTTTTGTGGGCCACCTCTGCCATGTGAGCAGTGTCTTCCATTACAGTTCTCCCCTCTGCCTCTGTGGGAACGGTCTCCACACAGATCTTGGAAAGGGACCAGGGGATTTCTTGAACCACATTTTTCATCCTCCTCATTGGTTCCTAGAGAAGGTCCTTTGAGGGGTCAAAAAACATACTCCTATAGAAGAGTCTTTCCATCTTTTTCTCACCTAGAGTGTGTGTCCTTTACTCTGGGGATGAATAAAGAGGTTCCATCAAAGGGGGCATTGACGAAAGAGGACTTGAAGGGCTCAACAAAGTCACACAAGCACATCCAGCCATGTCTCCTAATGGAAATGCCAGAACCTGCTGCCCTTGAGGTACCCTCAAGCTGCATGAGAAATAAGCCTCATGGACAAACTTGAAATGGATTGTAGGGTAGCCAACTGTGAGGCCACATAAGCCAGAGTCTCAGCAGTAGTGGTCCCTGAAAGACAATTTGACAGTTCTTTTACCAAATCTCTTTGCAACCTGGTAAGATGTGCCAAATAGTTCAGCGAACTAAGAGTGAAGGGGGCTTAAGCATAGACGCACTTCCCAAATATTTCCAAAGCCCTACACTCCCTGTTAGGGGGAATGGATACTGGAACTTTCTTCCGCAAGTTCTTAGTGGCTGCTGCCATGACCATGGCATCTGGTAACAGAATCCAATTCAGTCTCTTGGGTATAGGTTCAACCAAATCTGGCTCATTCCACAACCACTTAGAAATCAAACCAATGAGGTCATCAGTGAGTGGAGTAACCCAGGAGGAGATGGGCCAGATCCAAACACCTCCAGGAACACTGGTGCCTCCAGAGAAGGATTGCGGGAGTACTAACCACCCTTTAAGTATCTCTACAATGTCTCCAAATAAGTAATCTTCAGGTGGTGATCTTGGGGATAATTTCCCTTCGTCAAAATCAATACAGCTTCCATGATGGATTCCTATGGGGATCTATGTGCCTCCTTTTGCACTTCTGAGGTACTTCCTCAGTGGGATGTTCCAGGGAAGCATCAGAAAAGATGGTAATACCCTGCTGGGTAGCCTAGAGAGATTGGGTTGGCTGCTCCTATGGAGTCAAATGTTGAGGCTCTCGGCACAGAGACAGGAGATCCTGAAAGGAGATCAAAGAGGGAAGAGACCATCCATTCAGCCAAAGAAGAGAACACTCTCTCCACCATCTCAAAAGCAGAATGTCCCGGGGAGAAGGAAGCAGACAGAGCAGAGAAGCCATCTTTCCACCCCATCGGCTCAGTCTTAAAAGGGTCATTCCATCCATGGCACAGGTCAGAACCGAGCTGTCCAAAGCCAGGGCTCCGAGAGGCAGAGACAGCTCTGAAAATGTTGGCGTTGACTCCAACACCTCAGATATGGCAGGGACGCTATGTCATCTGGCTCTGAACTTGGAACAGGAGTTCTCAGAGAAATCCTTGGATCAGAGTATACAATTATCCTTCAATCCAAGCCAGGCTGTCTCAGAAAACTCAGATCCAAGGACTGCAAAACAGACTGCTGGAATGAAGGAGCTGGTAGTGGAGGGATAGAACAGACCAAGGCTTCCTGACCTGAAGGCATAGGAGCAAGGAGAACCCCTATTTGTATCTGTGCAGAGATAAATTTCATCATCCTATTCATGTCAGCTTCGGTGAGACTTCTGGAAGAACAAGAGGAAGCTAAGAGAGGAGATTTTAAATGCCATCTTTCCAAAAAATGGAGATGGGACCCTAAGCTTTGGATCCGATAAACTCTGATCTGAAGAGGTCTTTGGAGATCTGAGAAACAGCTTCAATATGCAAGCCATCAGATCCATCCTATGTTTATTTTTTGGAGGTTCCATTGATGACGGAGTGTAAGATCCAGATGGTCTAGGGGGCTTTGAAGTCTCCATAGAAGTAATGTTACGGTGTTGCATCCCAGTACTTGCTTCCGAAAAAACAGTGGGTAATGAACCTTAAAGATTAGCTTATTTTTATGATCTGTGATAGCTCACAGGTTGAAATTTTTACAGACTGAGCAATCTATGTTTAGGTGATAAGGGCCCAGACAATACAGACACAGTTCATGTGCGTCTGAGAGCGGAAGCTTATGTCCACACTTTTTACACATGTTAAACCCCGAAGGGCCTTTTTCAGACATCTTCTAAAGTAGATAAGAAAAAGGAATACAGAAGAATTTTTTTCAAGATAAAGAAGGGATAAATAAAGGAAAGGGGGTCAAATAGTAACAATGATGCACAAGAGTACTCAAAAAGTATAGTGAGAAAGGTTAAGATAAGATGGGCAAAAAAATTATATAAAAACACTAGTGTAGGAATACATGTAGATAGAAAACCAAGAAAAAAATCACTTATCTGAAAATATGCTCAAGAGCTGAGATGACCACATCTACATCACGAAATCTGCAAACGACATCAGAGGTATGTTAGGGATTAGTGCATTATGGGTAGGGAGGAGTTTGAGGGCTTTTAAGTGGCCACAAGCTATAGTAACAGCCACAGTAGCTCACAAAATACCTAGCATCTGTTTTGCTTAGTCTTCAAATGCAGAAACATACTGGATGCACCTTAGTATTATAAGTATGTGACAGCACTGTGCCTAAACCCACCTCTAATGCACCCTTATAGACTATAAAAGGTTTACTAAAGTTGGGAGATGGTAACACAGGCTCTTACCATAATGTTTCCTTTAACTGCCTAAAAGCAATATCTTTTTTCTACTGTCAACTTTATTTCTGAGAGCTATCTGCCCCTTGGTCAGCTTTGTGAGGGGGTATGCTATTGTTGCAACTTGCAAAATGGCAGACAAATTTCTGATAATACTCCAATAATCCCCAAACCAGTCTGAATTGTTTGTCAGTTTCTTGAACAAGCTGGGAAACTTTTAGTTGCTAAGCCCGGCCAAACCTTAGTCTTGAATGTGAAGACAGAACTCCAAATCTCTGATAAAGTCTCTCTCTCTCTCTCTCTCTCTCTCTCTCTCTCTCTCTCATCCTAAAGCTTCCGTTTATATTCTACTCTGTAAGGTACTTGTAAATATTTTAAATTATCATGCTAACATCTGTAAGTAAAAGTGGGGAACACTTCAAATAAATCTAAAACAGATTCATAGATTGTTATTAAGCTAACAACCAGGAGGCCTATCCAAGCCTAACCAAATGTTCCCAAAAGAATAATGATGTCCTGTATCCAAGTAAGACATTGAGGGCCAGGCATTTATAAGCTACCTCTGTCCATAAGTGACATGAGTGGTGTACATTTCCTATTCCCCATCCACTGGTCTAAGTTGCACACAAACTGGGTAACAGACAGTCAGCTTCACATAGATGGGAAGCCTGTTCCATAGGAGGAGCAGTCTCTGGGACACACATCTGTTTATCCAGCATATTCTTTTTAAGTTACAGACAAAAATTCAGGTCTTTACACACTGTACTTTAGTACTGTTTGACTTAAGAATATGCAAGAGATTCATAAATGTGGGGCATGCCAATGTCTTGCAAGCCAAGCATAGCTCACCCCTCACCAATCTATAAGAGACTGATTGGAGGAAAGGCTTTAAGGTACCATGCATAAGGCAGATTTGTTGCACATTGTATTCTTTTTGTAAGGAACCTCTGAGGTCATTCTAGTTGCTGCTTATACTTGGTTAGGTACATACCAAAGGGAGAAGTGTACTTTATGACTGGTCTGATAACAGGGGTGTACAGTGCGATAATGACCTCTCTGGACCTATATGTCATGCCGTTACTTATAAGCTACACAATATAAAAGGACCTCATCACCACTGTGGCCACATGGTGTTCGAAGGTAAGGCTACTGTCTACGTACTTACCCAGATCCCTGACCACTGGGTTGACTCTTAGAAGTGCATTATCAACATGGTAATTAGCCAGGATGGTTGAATTCCCAAAGAGTACAATTATGTATATCTTAGCACTGAGTTTAAGACCATGGTTTTGGCACCATTTGTTAGTCAGAGATAGGATTTCTTGAAAGATGCTAGTGTATATACAGGGGAGTTGATGATAACCCCAGCTTGCAATCATCTGCAAACTTAGCCATAAACCTTCAGCATCTCCTTCTATTTCAGAGAAAGAGATGCCAAAAAGGAGTGGTCCCAGTACTGAGCCCAAAGGGACTCAGCTAGTGGCTGGTCTCTTGGTGGAGGTGTCCTCACCTAATTTGACCTTCTGGGTCCTATCAATGAGTCAGTTAGCTATCCAGAAGGTGATAAAAAGGGTTTATACCTAAATTAGTGACCTTGTCTATAATGCCGGAGTGGGGTACTGTATCAAAAGCTTGGTCAGGTCAAGGTAAGCTGTGAGCACACTCTTGCCTTCATCCAATGCTTTGGTGACCCTCTTTAAAAAACAAAAAAAAAAGTCAAAATACTACAAATCAATTAATCCTTATTTTACAACAGCAGCAAGTCTCATTACATAAACTAGTCTTGTAGATTTACTCTGTACAAACAGCAAACTGCATTTATGCTTCTTATATAGTTCATAAAAAAATAAAAAAATAGAGAACATAAGGCAAGCTTATTAAATTAATATTGCCTGTATGAACCCCTTCAAGGTGCACACAAGCAGGACAAAGCACACAACCACCAGTTAATGAACCTGCTCTTTTCTTGCACTGCAGATGACTTGTCAAACAATGGTAAATGCCATACTCTGTTGTTAGCCTGTACAAACTATTGAAATTCTAATCACTGCTCAGTGTCATGTTTACTGCAGCAGCTGTGGCCCTCTTCTGAGCTAGTAATTACAGTCTGTCACATCTGAGGCAAATCTCAAGCTGAAACAACCTGGGGAAATAAACAGAACTACTGGCATCATCAAAGAGGCACAGCAAACATTTCTACCCTCTCTGCTCCTTTGAAAACATAAGGAACTCAAAGAGTTATGCATGTTACCCAAGCAAAAAATCCAGTTTGACAGTTGGACATCTAGGGTACAACTCTAATGGTATCAGACACAGCAAGTATACTAATTCTGGAAAAAAAAATCAAGCAGGCCACAGTGAACATATCTCTGGACCCTACCTTTTGCAGCAGAACACCTAAACAAAAGATAATTGCATATAATTTATCCCTCTGTCCAAAGGTAATGTAGTCACCAACTGTAATGAAATGCCAAGGGACTTATGGCTAACAATGAAAAACAGCTAAGGGCTACAGCTATGAATTTTAATTTGAATACTGGATAGGTGGTCTAATTTTCACAAACCCTTTCTAACCATAACACGGGCCACAAGTACACAAAGAAACAGAATAAAAGCAAAACAAATACAAAATGTTATTCAATAAGATAAAAACAAAATGTAGCCTCAAAGCAGCACACAGTAAAAAATCATTTTGCAAAATGAAGCCGTGGTACACGAAATAAATCATTCAATGTGTTCCTTAGTATTTTAACAGCATACAGTGTGATATATTAACATAAGTTTCATCATAAACATGTTCCCGTTTGCTTCCTGTCCCTGCTCAGTAAGGCATCAAGTACCATTTAAACACTACATCGTTATTCACTAAATTTGTTTGTTTTGCCTTCTGACCTTGTACTTGAGGCTCAGTTATGACCTCAATGACATACAAGCATAAAATACCATCAACTACTCAGTTTGACACAGTTATGGCCAAAGCTTCTTATAAATAAAGACAAGTTAAAAATGTTTTATTCAGTTCTGGAAGCTGTATTTCTTAATGGAAATGTTTGCATGCACTACTGTGTTAAAAGCACGTCAAACATAGACATTTGAACAGAAGATAATTGTAGAATGGAAATTGTCATATTTAAGTATTTAGCAATGGTGAATATGCACCAAAATGACGACAGTGGTCTCTCCTTTGAAAATCACATCACCACAGTAGTCAGGAAATTCTTCTATGTGACAACTCATCACAAAGAGGTTCACCTCCAAAAACAAAGAGGTCATTGTCCTCTCTACTCATCCCTCATCAGACCCATTATAGAGTACAATGCCCCATTTGGCATGCAACTCGCAAGACATCTACAACAACTAGAAAGGCCACAGAAATATTTCTCTAAGAGGATTACCGGTCTCAAACAGATGACATACACAGACTGCCTCAAAAAACTCCAGCTCTACTCTGTCGCTTATCGCCTACTCACAGGTGACCTTTGCCAAACATACAAAGTCATGTCAAACCCAGATCTGTTGGACATGCTACACTTAAAGAAACCCCAATCCCTCAGAATCACATGCTCCAGGGACCTAAAAACCTTGCCACCACAATAAACAGAACATGTTGGCGGGATAGATTCTTGTCCCAGACACTTCCCATGCTCTGGAACAGACTACCCATTCATGTCAAGCAAAGCTCCTCATTAGCCCTTTAAGAAAATCTCCACAATTGGATGGGAAATAGGAAATTCACCCGAGGGATCACTTCTGTGGCTCTGCTAGACAGGGGCACAGGAAAATAACTTTCTTGGGTGGCGAAAGCCAGGAAACTTTGTTGGCTAGGCTTATACAGGCCCCAGGGAGGATAACCTAATATCTACCTATGAAGCAGTGGACATTGCCCAAAAGGACTCTTCTTGTGTGTATTTATTAAGATATGAAAACAATTGAAAAGGGAACAGGACTTCAAACTGTGTGCTTTGTTGGCTGGTTCTTCAAAATTTTGCAGTCTGTCAAGCTGTCTGTACCGAGGGTACACTGTGGTCTGCCTTACAGGAGACAATGGTGCATTATGTAATAATTTTGACTAAAGGTACATTTATTTATAAACAACTGTACTGGAATAATTCTATGATGTGGTCGCATGTTAGAAAAAGTCAGTGCACAATCTAGCCTCAGAAAGTTAAGGACGACAGTTTTACAGTACTAATAAAGACATTTGGGAATGCCCAAAACTTGTGAATGACATTGAATGACATTAAAGCTTCAGCAGTCATGAAAGATGCACAGTATGGGCACTGATGTAAAGCAAGTATTTTTCTGAGAATAGTATGTCCCTCTGTTTCAACTGTCTGTGGAGGCCTATGTTCTTCATTAAAAACATACTAAACTCCAAGGTAGAACCATCTCAGAAATAGAAAGCAGGCAGGCAGTCCTTGTAGCTCAAAGACAGAGTTGCCATAAAGTTATTATATTTAGCTATGCAGGTGTATCAGGTGGAAGACAACACAACACCTGAGCAAAATCATACGTATGTTTATACATTTCCGTTTTAACTTTCCATTACGATTCTGTATTCAAAATTCCTATGGGCAATTTGCATAGAAATGGGTGGAAATGAGTGGCAGTTGATGGGGTTTCCTACTGGGCATCCTGGGGTATACACTAAGCATAACCACTGACATTTTTTTAAGTTTGTGCATATGCTTTCCATTTTGAGGATATGTAATATCTGCTCATCAAACACATTAGAAAAAGAAGTTATGTCTTACCATAATGTTCCATCTGTGTTGCTGATCCTAGTTCATTCCTTACTTCTGGGTAGTCGGTTCCGACCTCGAAACCAAGTCGGCCATCTTCGAAGCTTGCGCCAGCCACAAACTCAATTCCCCTCTCCCTGTTACCTCAGATTGAGTTTGCAAGTCAAAAGAAGGTAGAGGCTACCTCTGGTCAAATGACCTAACGGAACCGGATGGTGAGATCCACTATAAGCCTCAGGAGGGGGAAGGAGGGAGGGTCATAATGACAGAACGAGGATCAACAACACACATGGAACGTTATGGTAAGACATAACTTCTTTATCTGATGTTGTTAATCCTCGTTCATTCCTTACGTCTGGGGCAGGAATCCCCAGCTACCTTTATTCCTGGGAGGCTCTCATGGAAGGACATTCCTGAGCACCATTGAACCAAAAGATGCTCTTCCTCTGGAGGCCAAATCCAATTTGTAATGGTTGATGAAGGTATGAGGTCTAGCCCAAGTTGCAGCTGCACAAATGTCATGTAAAGAAGCTCTAGCATGGAAGGCAGCAAAAGTTGCTACCGACCTTGTGGAATGAGCCCTTATGGCTGTTAGAGGGATATTGTGCTCTTTGTAAATAAATGTTACACAGTCTTTTAACCATTTAGCTAATGTGACCTTAGAAACAGCACATCCTAATCTAGGTACAAAATAGGCCAAAAATAACTGATCTGATTTGTGAGAAGCCTTAGTTCTGTCCTAGTAGAAACAAATTTGCCTGTGAATGTCTAGGGTATGTAGGCAATACTCTCCCCTATTAGAATGACTGGAAAAGAAAACTGGCAATTCAATGGTTTGGTTAATGGACATTTCAGAGATCACTTTGGCAGACTGGAAGGATTAGTTCTCAGTGATACTATCTTTATGAAAATTCAAGTAGGGCCGTTTGATGCACAGAGCTTGAAGTTCAGAAATACGTCTGGCAAAAGTGATAGCAACCAAGAGCAAAGTTTTCCATGAAAGAAATTTGAGGTCACATGAAGAAGCTGGTTCAAAAGGTGATGTTGTCAGAGCTTGCAGGACAAATGACAGGTCCCATGGCTGGGTAGGTTCTCTAAATGGGGGTTTCAAATGATTTACACCTTTTAGAAAGGTCTTGCATAATTTGTGTAACATAAGGGAAGACTCTTGGACACCATTGCGAAAATTAGAAATTGCGGCCAAATGAACCCAAATGGTAGAAGCAGAGGCACCAGATTGGAATAAACTTGACAAGTATTCCAGTACCACTGGCACCGGTGTTGAAAAGGGATCTATCAGCTTTTCCTTCAGCCAAATAGTAAACCTTTTCCACTTGCTGAGATATGTATTTCTGGTAGAAGACATACGAGATGCAATAAGAATGTCGCGTACTGGGGAAGAAAGAATATTCTGCCTGACAATCACAGGAAGTGGAGGAGAAAAGCTGTGAGCTTCAAGCTGTTCAAGTTGGGTTGAATCAGGTTCTGTGGATGGGAGATCAACTCCGGAGTTGGATCGAGAATCCATGGTTGATCTAGCAGGTGAGACCATAGAAAGGGGAACCATATTTGACGAGGCCAATATGGTGCTATGAGGATTACTTTGCTCTTCAACTGGCGGGCTTTCTTCCGGAACTGGGGAATGAGGGGAAGAGGAGGGAGAGCATAAGGCCAATTGTGGACTAGAGCATCCCTGGGTGACTGTCCCAGAGGGGGAATCAGGGCATAGTAATTGCTGCATTTGTAATTGATCTGGGATGCAAAGAGCTTGCAGCAAGGGAGACCCCAGCGGTTGAAAATCTCTGGTGCTACTAAAAGATTCAGGGACCCCTCGTGAGGTTGTAGAATGCACCTGCTGAGTCTGCTATCACGTTGGAACTCCCGGGAATGTGCATTGCGATGAGAAAGCGGTTGGTAGCCATCGCCCATTGCCATATTCTCATGGCCTCCTGACAAAGTGGCTAAGATTTGGTTCCGCCTTGTTTGTTGATGTACCAGACTACCGCCATGTTGTCTGATTGTACTGTAATAGTCCCTGACGGCAGTAAGGGACTGAATGCTTGCAACACTAGAAGAACCACCCTCAGCTCTACATGCAGATGGGCCTCCATTTCGGACCACGTGCCCTGGACTGTCTTTCCCTGAAAATAGCTCCCTATCAGGGAGGCTTCCGTGGTCACTGTAGCTTTGGGCTGTTGGGAGGTAAAGGGACGAGACCATTGTGACGGGTTCTGTGACATCCACCAAATTATGTCTTGTTTGCACCACTGGATTACCCGGATCTTGGATGATAGAGGGTACTGAAAGGGATACCACTGCGTGAGTAGTAGCCATTGTAGAAGCCTCATGTGGAACCTCGCAAGGGGGACAATAGTGATGGAGGATGCCATGGAACCCAGCAGCTGGAGAACAGAATGTGCTGTGGATTTGTCTCTTGAAAGGATCGGTATGAGTTGTTTTGTCCTTAGGATTTTGTGCTCTGGAATGGATGCTCTGCAGTTTTTTGTATTCAACAGGACCCCAATGAATTCTATGGACTGAGATGGGGTCAGGTTGGATTTTTGCCAGTTTATAGTTATGCCTAGCCTTCCTGCGGCGTGAAAAGAGTATGCCAAGGCTGCTCCCAATAGATGTCTGGTGGGGGCTGTAATGAGCCAGTCGTCTAGGTATGGAAACACCTGGAATCCCTGTAGTTGCAAGTGAGCTGTGACGACTGCCATGCACTTTGTGAACACTCTGGGGGCTGTAGAGAGTCTGAAGGGCAGTACTCGGAACTGGTAATGACTGGCTCCCGCATGGAAGCGAAGGAATCTTCTTGATGGTATGTCCACCTTTATGTGGTAGTACACATCTTGAAGATCTATAGAGTACATCCAATCATCTTTTTCCAAGTGTGGGAGGATAGACTGAATTGTGACCATCCATAATTTCTGTACCTTTACAAACTTGCTTAATACACTGAGATCCAAAATTGGTCTCCAGTCCCCCCAGTCTTTTTTGGCACCAAAAATAGTCTTGAGTAGAATCCGGATCCTATCTGGTCTGGGGGGGACTTCTTGGTTGACACTTTTTTTCTAGCAGCTTTGAGATCTCTAATGCTGCTTCTTCCCTTTGACTGGATGGAATGTTGAGAAGGTTTCTTAGGGGGATGGGACAAAGATCGAAGGGGATATCATAACCTCTGGTTATCATTTGTACCAAGAGTCGGTGGTAACGATTAGCCAGGCAGAAGGGTGCAAAGAGAAACGACCCCCAACCGCTTCCACAGGAAAGCGGTTGGGCCGCTCTTCAGGAGCGCTGCTAGGACTGACCAGAATAGGAGTCTCTGGAACCCTGGTTACATGGACCTCCTCTGTCCCGAAAGGGGCATCTTCTATACGAGTGTCCCACTCTGCCTCTAGGGGAGAAACTGGCTTGTGTGTCATGGAAAGAACCTTGAGACATTTTGTGCCACATCTTCTGGAGAAAGCCCGTTGAGAGGAAGAGTAACGGATGCCCATGGCAGCCAGGGTCTTACCGTCCTGTTCACATCTAGCCAGTGTGGGAGTGTATCCTGAGGTCTTTGTGCCTGGTGTCCGCTAGGGGTGGCTTGTGTGAGTTGCGGCCCAGAGGAGGGCAGAAAACCTGGTAGCACAGGATCGCCTACAGTGGCAAGAGCCTTCTCCATAAGGTGAAAGGCTGGTCCACCTAAGGAGGGGTGGGAGCCTACAGTCACCCCTCACTCAAGCAAGCCAGCCGACTAGGAGTCTCCGGATGGCCATGGGATGCAGGGGAAACTGTGTCACAGCTAACATCCTGAGAAGTGACAGGAGTAAAGTGTCTCTCCTGCCAAAAAGGCAGCTGCGGTACTTAGTAAGGACTACAAAAGGAGCCGCTGCAGGGGAAGTCTGTGCTCTAGGAAGGGGCTTAAAGACTGAAGATGATGGAGAACAAGTAGGGATCTCTGAGGAAAAATGTTCCCCTCCAAGGGAGGGATAGGTCTTGGGAGGTGGGATTCCTCTAGCCGAAAGCAACCGGTCCACAATGCGCGCCACATCATGTTCAGAGAAGCTTCTAATGGATCTCATGGACATAGCTGATGGGGAGTCAGGTCTTTCTAGAGATGGTGTAAACAGAGTCTGCAAAGGGGTCTTCAAAAGGCGAATAAGTCATAAGAGCAGGTAGGATAGGTGTCTGCACCGAAGGCAATGTTGCTGTAATGGCTTGTACTATCAGTGTCTGCACCGAGAGAGTTGTTGGTGCCGAGAACAGAGCCTGCACCGACAAGGTCGGTGCCATAGTGGTAGTTGGCACCATAATCGGTGCCAAGAGAGTCTGCGCCGACCAAGGAGTACTCGTAACTGACTGGAGAGTCGGTGCCAAGAGCACTGTCAGTGCCAAAGGTGGTACAGGTGCCAGGAAATCCCTCGTCGTAGCAGTCAGCATAGACTGTATGGTCGCTGCCAGTGAAAGGGTCTGAGCCGAGGAGCCCCTCGGTTCCAATGCTGTCTGAAGCACACTCTGTGCCGTAGTAGGAGTCCATGTCGACGGCTTTGGAGCTGTAGGACTGAGCATCGAAAGCCTCTGAGCCGAAGAAGTCTGTTCAGAAGACAATTTTACTTTCTTTAGTCTCGGTTCCTGGGGGTCCCCCCAGCAGGGGACGAAGGAAGAGACTTAGTCTTCTTTAGGTAGTCTTTCTTTCTATGGGAGCTAGGAGGGGATAAAGCCTCCGACCCAGAAACAGCCTCTGTAAAGGGGGTTTTCAAAATACCCTTTAGATTAAGTTTGTTTTTCCTCTCTAAGAGGGGCCGGGATGAAATAATTTTACAAATCCCACAATGAGGGTCGACAGTTAAATGAGGTTCACCCAAGCAGTACACACATAAGGCATGTGCGTCTGAAGTAGGTAACTTTTTGGCCACAACTATTACACCTCTTAAAGCCCAGACATCCTTTCTTTTCTGCCATGATAGGTGAGAGAAAAAACAGATAAAAAAAAAGGGAAAGTAGAGTACCAGCTATGGTACAAAGAATACCCAAAGGTATGAGGGGAAAGATTACCAACGATAGTAAAACAGATACCAACAAGGTAAGAAAGAGGGTAAACACGTTAAAAACAGAGTCGCTAGATGTGATAGGGTAAGAGACAACTATACAAATAAAGTTCCTTGAAGAAAGGTAAATTTACGAGGTAATAAATCAAGAAAAGTAACTTAGCTCAAGAGCAATGGCTTGACACGACTGAATGTTGACGCGGCAAGGTAAGTAGGAGGGTGGAATTCTGGGTAAGAGTTTAGCTCAAGAGTTTGTGGCTGGCGCAAGCTTGGAAGATGGCCGGCTCGGTTCTGAGGTCGGAACCGACTACCCAGATGTAATGAATGAATGGGAATTAACAACATCAGATGCAAAGGTATAAATAAAGCAAGGGCCCCGGCTCATTTCCAGACACATTTTAAAAATATGAATGTGTCATGGCATATAGTGCAGAAAAAGAATACTATTTAAGTTAATTTAAAAGTACACTTAAGGATAGAACAAAATTCCCTTAAGTCTGTGTCACATAAACTTGTATCTATTAGATAATTGTGCTGCATTTAAAATGATGGTTCTAAACATAATTAAAACTTTTTGAAAGGACTGGACCAATTAAAAAAAATTTGGAATAAAATAAAGCAGCATACAGTTAAGTATGTCACCTTAATTTCACACAGAGAAATTAATCAGTTGCTATTATAAGCACTGTGGTTTTATTCTCTCTCCGAGATATTGTTACATATTGACATAAAATCCCAAACACCTTTAAATGGCTTAAGAACTTTAATTAGAAATCCAAACTTCTACAAAAACAGCAGTGAAAGTAAAGACTTAGATTAGAGCTTCACACATGAGAATCTTCTTTCCAGATGAAACCCTGCAGAGTAGCTGAGCTAAAGTGTCAGGAAAAAAAGGTTCACAGAGACTATCTATGCAACAGTATACTGTTAATCTTCATTATGTGTACCATTCTGTGTTCCAGCCATGTTAAATCTAACTGTTGAGATAGTACAGATTAGCTTACATATTTAAATTGCAGTTTATAAACTCACCACATCGGACATGATCATGTTATTACCATTTAAAATAAATTCTTAGTCTGACGAAAAAAATGATACATCTTTTACACCTGGGTACTCCCAGAAGGCACAAGTCTCTCTTTTTCAGAGCAGACCCTGGAAAACTTAAGTGACGAGTCCAATTCATACTAGTTGCAAGCAAGACACTGGGAAGCAAACAGAGGACTACACAGAATTACACCTGTTAACTCACAACCTTAGTCCTACTTACTAAACAGACAGTCAATCCATTACTGATGATTCACAAAGTGAACAAAATGGGCCACTTGTAATATAGTGGTCCTTTGGGTATTAAATTGGTTCCATGCAGAGAAATAACTAGTCTGAGTCACCAGTAACAGCTCAGAAGTGTTGAAATCATTCCATATATAGAATGTTGGCTTAGCAGCCAGAATGTTTTTTCTCACATTGTCTTCTAATTGCAAAATCAATACCAAAATGTTTCCCATTAATACTGAAGGGAAAAATTGCCTCTTGTTCTCTCACTTATATACAAACAAAAAAAAGATAAGAAAACCTGTCAGACGAGCCAACAAAAATGAATGTCTTAGGATAAAAACAAGTACTTAAATCTACTTGGGCGCTAAATTCTCTTTTTTAATGGCTAAGAAATAATGTAGTTTTGCTGAAATGAATAAAATGGGAAGACTGAAGATCCATACCTTAGATGGAAAGCACCTCAGAAGCCGCTAAAGAATAACACGGGCATCTAGTCTCTATCACAGCAAATAAACCCTCAGGAGGAGGAGGTGGGGGGAATATAGTGGCTATTGGTAATGCGTCACACCAGGTGGCTCCCAGCTGTCAGCAGGGCCTTCTACATGGAAGGTATATAATTTCCCTCTTTGCCTGGAAAGGTTTTCGCTGGGTGCTTGGTTTCCTCTCACATCCCACATGTGACAAAAATGAATTGAATATTCTCCAAACTGTCCCATAGGTCTGCATGTCACACGTGAGTAACAGTCTAGAATTAGTTTCTCTCTGCTTTGTGATGTATGGAGTTGCTGGGAGAGTTTCTGGTACCGCAACCCCCCCCCCCCGGTACCTGAACTAGACTAAGTACATGATTCGAATATGGGGGAGGGGGTTGTCATCTTCCACCAAGGCAAAACGATACTTAATAATTAAGACTTAAAAAGATGAAGCATTAATGGGAACTGCTTATTGGAATGAATTCTGGTAAATAAAATATCTGTGTATCAGATTCAGTACAATGAAAATGTGATCTGCAGAAATGTGGTAACATCTGAAATGCAAGCAAGGGACATGGTTTTCTGTTGGTTACTACTCGCACTGTTAACATAATACAGGCTACTTTGAGATATACTATAACTTCAGAGTTAGCATACAGAAACTCAACTGCCCCACATTGGGGGTAGGGCTTGCTGGGGCTACACTTCCTGTGTGACTTCTGTGTATATTTGAGCGTGTATGAGCGAGTCTATATGTCAAGTTACAAATTACGGACATGCTTGTCTAACAGTGTGCTCAGGCTGTTGGTTTTGGTGTACTGAACAACAATGAATCTGACATCAAAATATATGTTTGTTTCTGTTGAGCAGGGAACAAAAGGCCAAGTACATTGTGTGGTACTCTTATAAGATACAGAACCACCTCTTTCAGAGAACAACTCAAAAGGTACATGGTAACAAAGAAATATGCATATGTCCCCTCCCCAATCACCGATACACCTGCTTTCTTCTGAGACAGCACCAGTCAGAAGATACTCATTCATGCACCTTGTTCAGTAACGAATGCCAGTTATACAGGGCCAAGACATGGATGCTTCACAGAAGATACAGATGATGATTAATAAAGAGTTGAAGGGATTTATTGGGGAGAGGAAGACGGTGAGAGTTAAGTGGGATAAGTTAATCCTCCCCATAGAAGGTGGTGGTTTAGGAATACCCAATTTGAATGGATACTTCAGAGCTACATAGTTAAGACTAATATACACAGCACAAGCGGGGGGGGGGGGGGGCATGTTAAGAAATAAGCTGAAAGTATGACTTTGGAAGCAGATCCTTAAAAATACCACCAACCTTACAAATTATTCTATTTATCAATTAACAGAAAGCATTCTAAGAACTACACCAACAAGCAAATGCAGAAAGGACATTCTGTCAACATGGATGACAGCAAACAGTTACAGAAAATAGGTTTGGAGATGGAATTCAGTGGAGAAAACTGGCAATGGAATAAAGGTATTGGGAGCAAATAACTTGAGAATTAAATGTAATAGAGTGGGATTTAAAGTGGAACAGCCTTACAAGACTTTCTGCAGATGTATATTTTTCTGCATTATTCTGTATTATAGAGCTAAATTGTTGCTTAGATATCTGTTGTCTTAGTGTTCTGCAAATATACAGAGATCCGTATATATTTTTTGGGTTTTATAATTTACACTCTGATTCCTCACATCTCTGTTGAAACTTTCTTTCCCACCCCCACCCCCCCTCATTGTGGTTTCTATTGCTTGTGCGTTGTTAACTCAAGGTTCCCTTAATTTGAACTGTTAAAAGCAGCCGTCTGCATTTAAAGTGGAACAGCCTTACAAGACTTTCTGCAGATATATAGAGCTGAGTATATTTTTCTGCATTATTCTGTATTATAGAGCTAAATTGTTGCTTAGATATCTGATGTCTTAGTGTTCTGCAAATATACAGTGATCATGATATATTTTTTGGGGTTTTATAACTTGCACTCTGATTCCTCACATCTCTGATGAAACTTTTCCCCACCCACCCTCCCTGTTCTGGTAGTAGTTTAAATTTGGTGGCTTTTGCAGTGCCCGCCCCACTGTAGATTTGATCTAGGACACTCCCCAGTCCCATCTCTTTACCGCATTCTACCTAATAAACCCTTTCTGCACTTGCTTTTAGTCCTTTTTAATTTAATTACATTTTTTTCAAACTGTGTGTGGACTAATACTGCTACATACTCAAGTGTGCCAGCTTGCACTGCATGTGAATTGTTTTTACTACTGTTTTTGCTAGTTTTCTGAAAAAAAAAAATTGTAAGCCTGTTTCCTACCTTTCCTGTAATTAGTGTTCCAGATACAGATTTGCTGTATCCAGGACTATTTGTAAGCGTCTGAGCCCCCAAGCCTTTCTGTGTTGGAGGGAAACCTTCTAGCTTATCAGTGGGAGTGGTAAGCACTAGGTAACGTGTCTACCACATAAGGAGTGATTCTAGCCCAGAATTTGTAGTTATTGGCCGTTTGGGCAGTCTTCCATCTCTCTCACCTTTCTGATTTGAAGGCCTGTATTTGCACTTGTTTCTGTCCTGTAACTCCTGGGCCCATCTCATTTGCTCACTCAAAAAAAAAAAATCTGCTTTTACTGTATTTGTGTTTCTTCCTACTTTATTTTGCTTTTGCGTCATCTTAAAAGTACTCAATTGTATTTATTACTTCTTGGTGTAACTCATTCTAAGCCTTTTAGTTTAAGCACTTGGGCTTCAGACGAGTTGTTTTACATTAGGAAGGTTTGTGGTCTGCACTGTGGTGGCAGGACAGGTAGCTTACATCCTTCTAAGTTGGGAACTGCTGATTAAGGGCTCAGTGTCTGTTATTCTAAAAGTGTATTAATTCTGTTTTAAGCACTTGGGCTTCAGGCCAGTTATTTTACATTAAGAGGGTTTGTGGTCTGCACACTTGTGGGAGGAGAGGCTGGACTCTGCCCTTCTAGCTGGGAATTTCTGGTTAAAGGCTTATAGTGCCTGCATATCTAAACTGCTTCTTACTGAAATTGGTACACCTTGTTTGCTGTAGCATAGACTAGAACCAGGCCTGCTGAATCTAGCTTTGTTTGTATAACCTGAGCACTAATCCAGGCATTCTTTAAAGTATTCAATTGTATTTATTACTGCTTGGTAGTAACTTGATTAAAGTGTAGCTATCATTCTAAGTCTTTTGGATTAAGCACTTGGGCTTCAGACCAGTTGTTTTACATTAGGAAGGTTTGTGGCCTGCACTGTGGTGGCAGGACAGGTAGCTTACATCCTTCTAAGTTGGGAACTGCTGATTGAGGGCTCAGTGTCTGTTATTCTAAAAGTGTATTAATTCTGGTTTAAGCACTTGGGCTTCACGCCAGTTGTTTTACATTAAGAAGGTGTGTGGTCTGCACTGTAGTGGCAGAACAGGTAGCTTACATCCTTCTAAGTTGGAAACTGCTGATTGAGGGCTCAGTGTCTGTTATTCTAAAAGTGTATTAGTTCTGGTTTAAGCACTTGGGCTTCAGGCAAGTTATTTTACATTAAGACGTTCGTGGTCTGCACTCTTGTGGGAGGAGAGGCTGGACTCTGCCCTTCTGAGCTGGGAATTTCTGGTTAAAGGCTTATAGTGCCTGCATATTTGAACGGTTTCTTACTGAAATTGGTACACCTTGTTTGCTGTAGCATAGACTAGATCCAGGCCTGCTGAATCTAGCTTTATTTGTATGCTGCTTGTTTGTTTGCTTGTTATTTCCCTGAAACGCCAATTCCACCTAAAACGCGGCTTTTCAGCGCTTCTGTGGATCCCTAGTGATATCTGCATTGCTTACTGTACTTATTTGATTGTTTCACTTGAAAGAAAGTTATTGTTTGTCGTTTTTGCATTTAAGTTACCTGGCACTTGCTCACTAAAGCAATTATATAAGTCAGCACTAAAATATTAAAAGCACTACACCCTCACAAACTCCCCTTGAGTACCTCGTTCCCCTTTGGCCCTTTTTTTCAATTATAAAGGAATTCCCAATACTATTCTAGCATGTCCAAAGGTCAGTTGTCAATCTCCTCTCCGGTCCAGCTGGTGAATCTCGGAATCTTGAGGCAATGTTACAACTGCCTCATGTACACAGGCAATCCTCTCCTCCTCCCAACAAATTCCAACACATGTGAGAGATGCAACCAAATAGCCATACTACTCAGTACTGGCGAAACCAGTCAGGAGGAGAAGGAAACCACACTCACTACAATTCCAATCTCACATAGACCTACCACGACAGCAAACCAAACACAAACACAAACACACAAAAACATACTCGGAGGCTTTAAATAAAAATCTGCCTAAGCAGCAGAGACCTCCAAAGCAGACACCCAAGCAACCGCTACCCCAAAACAAAACTCATGCAATACATAGCTCACAAAGCCAGTGTGCCGAACAGTCACAGCCCTTAAGGTTAAACAACACACCTGATACACTTGTAATAGGTGACTCTATCGTCAGGCACACTGACGTCCCGCTCACCAGGCTGAACAAGGAGAAGGTCACGGTGAGCTGCCTGTCGGGCGCTAGGATCCGCCACGTAACACAAGCACTCAGGTCCCTCCAAGGCAAGTACAAATATGACTCGGTCATTGTCCATGCTGGTGTGAATGACCTGAGACGTACCTCCCTGGACTACATGAAAAGAGACAGAGGAGCTCTCGGAGCATGTAGCCCAGGCCGGTATGACCCTGACCTTGAGTAGCATCTTACCCTCACCAAGAATGATGCCACAATATGAAGACAAGATGATCAATTTCAACAACTGGCTTAAGTATTGATGTCATTCAAAGGGGATCCAATACCTGTCAGCCTGGGATGACATGTTCGACAAGCCACGATGCTTCGCTAGGTACGGCTTGCACCCGTCACCCCTGGGCTTTCAGATATTGGCAAAGGCTCATGCTACCCTCATAGTGCCTTTTTTAGGCAAGGCTCAAAAGCCAAACCCACCTCCATAGGTATCACAAGGGATAAGAAACTAAGTAATGCTACTCAATGCCAGAAGTCTAAACCTCAAGATGCACGCACTCAAAACTCTCCTTAGCATGGAGAACATCGATATCTGTGCAGTAACAGAAACCTGGTTCAAAGCTCCCGAGAGCACCCCAGCACTACCAGGTTATACCTCATACCATGATTTTCGGCCCCAAAGCTTGGACCGTACTACAAAAGGAGGGGGAGTATCAATATTCGTCAAAGATACCAACACCTCCAGGTTGGTGGCACAGCACGAAGCATCAGAGACTATCCATGTGCAAATAACAGTGGGTAAAACTGCCTTCCAGTTTATAGCCTGCTACAGACCACCCTCCCAAACCCAGGAACCCCACTCGGCCTTCCTGAGAACACTGGAAAATATGAAGGTCTCTCCAAACACCATTATATTGGGCGACTTCAACTACCCAAACATAGACTGGGAGCATTACTCTAGCTCCAACACCCTAGCCCAAAGGTTCCTAGAATTTATAAACTCAAATGCAATGGAACAACTTGTTACCACTCCCACAAGAGGGGAAAACATACTGGACCTGATCATCACCAACATGGAGACTCTATGCTCCAGACCAGAAGTGTATCCCTCACTGGTAAGATCAGACCATAAACTAATCTCACTGGATATTCACATCCCGACTCCACCCCCTGCCCTGAAAACCACAGTGAAAAACTTCTCTAAAGCAAATTTCACACTCCTCAAAACCGAGGTGGAATCCTTCAAAGCCTCCAGGCCTGTGAAAAATATGGCCCAGACCGCAGAATCCTTTATAAATGCATTCTATGAACACCTTCAGGAATGCATGGATCATGCAATCCCAAATAAAACCAAGACCCAATCCTCCAAAGGCAGACGTCCTGTCTGGTGGACCCCAGCCATAAACAAACTATACAACAGAAGGAGGAAGCTACTACATGATAGAGCAAAATTCCAAAAAGGGAAGGCATCTCTGATCAGTATTAGCAAAAAACTACGGGCACTCATAAAATCGTCTAAGGCCAGCTTCGAGAGAAATTTCTTTAGTTACGTTAGGAACCTGGGTGGGAATTCCCAGATATGCTCAGAATTAGTCCAAAATGACAAAAAATACACCGAACCCACAGACATTGCCAACATCCCAGCTGACAGGTTCAGTGCAAACTTCTCCCCCCTCCCCACCAAAAGGGCAAATATTTATCCGGGCAGAGTGCTGCCCCCCTGACATCTCAGATGCTCAGGTAAGAGCTGCCCTCTCCAAAGCAAAAAACACAGCATCAATGGGACCAGACGGTGTCCCGGGCTGCGTCCTACATGAACTCCAAGAAGAGCTAAACCCAAACATAAAACTACTGTTCAATCTCAGCCTTACTACAGGATATGTACCCAAAGAGTGGCGTACAGCAACAGTGGTCCCTCTCCACAAAGGTGGTGCCTCAACGGATCCTGGAAACTATCGCCCCATAGGCCTGACTAGTTTGGTCTGCAAAGATATGGAAAGGATCATCATGGACCTCATAAATAAAGATATTGGGGACCTACAGACACTGGATCCTACCCAGTTCGGCTTTGTTAAGGGTAGATCCTGCCTGTTAAACCTGGTTGATTTCTTTGAAACAGTCACCAAGGTCATTGACGAGAGGAAGGTGGTCCACACAGCCTACCTGGACCTCGCAAAAGCCTTCGATACAATACCCCACTCGGGCATTATAGATAAGCTCACCAGCGTAAATATAAACCCCTATGTCACTAGATGGGTTGCAAACTGGCTCAAGGACAGAACCCACAAGGTTAGAATTGCTGGAGCCATGTCAGACTCCAAACCAGTTACAAGTGGCGTCCCCCAAGGCTCAGTCCTGGGACCTCTCTTGGTCGGTATATATTTCTCGGAGGTACAGGCCAACACAGAAGGACTGTGGCTGACTAAGTTCACAGATGACTGCAAACTGGGCGCCATAATCGACTCTCCAGCTGACACAAGCATCCTCCAAAAGGGCCTCATAGAAACAGACAACTGGTACCAGAGCCATGGCCTCAAGCTAAACGCCAAAAAGTCTATAGTCATCCCCTTTGGCAAAAACAAAGTGCCCACAAATTACCACATAGGTGGTAATCCATTAAGTACAGAAGAAGTAATTAGGGACCTGGGGACCCAAGTTGACAGCAATCTCTTATTTGACAACCACGTGGCCAAAGTGGTTAGAAAAACATTTTATATAGCCCACCTAATCATGAAGGGATTCACATCTAGATCAGGGGAGGTCATCGTGCCTCTTTACTCATCCCTCATCAGGCCCATAATTAAGTACAATGCCCCTTCTGGGATGTACCTTACCAGACACCTGCAGCAACTGGAAAGACCCCAAAAGTGCCTCACCAAGAGAATCATAGGGCTCAAACAGATGCCATATGCTGCCCGGTTAAAGAAACTCCAGCTCTACTCAGTGGCATACCGCCTGCTCAGAGGCGATCTGTGCCGGACGTATAAAGCCATGTCCAACCCGGAATTAATGGACATGCTGCACCTCAGAAAATCCAAATCCCATCGAGCTACGCGCTCGAGAGACTTGAACTTCAGCACTGAAATAAATAGGACATGCTGGAGGGACGGATTCATAATCCAGAGGCTCCCTTCACTCTGGAATAAAATCCCAGTCCAGGTTAGGCAGAGTCCCTCATTGACTCTCTTCAAGAGGAATCCTGATGAGTGGTTGGGAGATCGTAGGTTTACCCCGGGTATCACTTCTGTGTCACTGTTAGACAGAGGCACAGTATACTAACCTCGAAAAAGGGCATAGCAAAATTAATTTAAAATGGGTGGCGAAAGCCAAACACACTCTGGCTAGGCTTATAAATGCCCTAGGGCAGATAGCCTAATATGAACCTATGAGGCCAAGCAAAAGTTTACAGGCTTGGAGACTGCCTTCCATAATATGGATTGACATCAGAGCACAGGTAAGAGAAAGGGATAGGGACTGCGAACTGAAAGGCAAACTCTGGTAAACTTTTTAGCAGAACCCAGAACAGAAGCAGCTGCTAAAAAGGGATAACTAGTAGGGCATATAAAAATATAGTATAATAACTATAAGAATCAATCAGAGGAAGTTAGAAATGATTGGGAAGAGAGAGAGAGACTAGAAAGGCAATTTACATAGGAACAATGAAAGAACATCTTTATGGCTCCCAGGTATGCAAAGTCCAGAAGGTTTAGGATTTTTGTTTGGAAGTGTTTGCACAGGTATTTTTACACCCCAGGCAAACTTATGAAAGTTTTTTTCTCAAGCAGACAGCAAATAGTGGAAGCGTACCTCTCAACTCTCCAGATTTTCGCAGAATGTTCAGATTTTTGTCTCATATTTTTGGTCTGCTCCTCATATTTGTGGTTTTGTGGCAAGTCATTGAGAATGGAAGTCACTAAATAATGATATACATTTGAGTTTCAGAACTCATATCCTTCAGTATATACAGGCTAACAGAAATCCTGTTACTCTGGCAACTTTCTAGGTTTATATGAATAATATTTAAAATCTGTCCCTATTTTGGGGCCTTTGTCTCCCCCACATTATTTTGGTCTTTGTCCAGATTTCAACCTAAAAAAATAATCCATACTAAGACATCAAGACAAACTGCTGCAATGTGTTCCACAAGAAGCACAGTGGCTCTTGTTGTTCAGTTTTTCTTTACTTGCACTTAGTGTATCAATGAAGGAGAAGCTGCACTTGATGAATCAAGTGGAAGAAAAGCTTTGGAAATGAGAAAAATCTACAATGCACTGCAGACTGTAAAAAATATTATGTTAAATCCCAAAGGAAAAAAAAGTCTAGCACCTCAGAAAATGCTACATACAGCTAACATCCAATTCAAACAGCACCACAAGACCAAAATAACAAATATACTGATAAAGCAATGACATTGAAGAACTTTATTTATCATAACATGAGACCTTTTTCATCCAAGTCTGCCTCTTATGACTGTCGATACAAGAGACACAAATCCACTTTCAAAAATCTCCCCAAATTCCCCTGTGCTCCTCTTCTACTTAGGTCAAGTTTGCAGAAAAATAAGGATCTGAAGTGGAAGGACTTCTAGTGACAAACAAGTCAGGCAACAGGACTTCAGTTTGCTCTGTTAGGTTCCTCCAAGAATGTGACAATTTGGAAAGGGGGATATATCAGGTCTAAGATGGAAAGGATCCAGCATTATGATAAGTACATAACTTCCATATGTACTTACCAGACTTCTGTCCAATTTCACTGATGGGACAGAATCTCAAGCTACCTGAATTCCCAAGTTACATCATGGCAGGAAACCGCTGAGAAAGTACAGTTGTGTAAAATCTTACCACAACAGATGTCCTTCTCTTCACTGTTGCAGTATTCTTTACTAAAGGGATCCCCTGTCAACGGTAGCCCAATGTCCAGTCAATATACCAAAGCCTTAGGTTTTCAAGGACGTCGTACAGCACATGTATGCTCCCCACTCATGGTGTAGGGCATAATGGTGATGTGCAGACATACATACCTCAGAACTGAATAGCCCCATGAGGAACAACAGTCCAAGGAGACAAGAACATGTGCATCCAGAAGGAAAAAAGATGATAAAAGAGAAAAGGGGGAGGAGACAGGTAGTGAATACTGCAACAGTGAAGAGAAGGACATCTACTGTTATTGTAATATTTTACACAACTGTACAAAGTCCTTCTATATTTCTGTTGCAGTGTTCTTTACTAAAGGAAGAGTACAAAAGCTCAAAAGTAAAGTGGGGAGGATGAAGGCCAAGCAGGGCTCTCAAGAATCCCATCCAGGATAGCAATGGCAAAACCAGCTCTAGCCCTTAAAACCCTATCCAGTTTATAATGTTTAGTAAAGGTATGGACAGAAGTCTAAGTACGGCCTCAAGGATGGAACTGGTATCCAATCTTTTGAAAAAAGCACCAGAGGAAGCCACCACCCTAGTAGAATGCACCTTTACAGAAGCATAAACGATTTTCCCATGAAAGGAGAAACAAATAAATGGCCTTAGAGATACATGCAGAAATGGTCTGCTTACACACCACCAAACCTAAAGATCTAGAATGAAAAGAAAAAGTTGCTCAGACTTGCAAATGGCCTTAGTCTTATCCAAATATTACCTGAGCTGTCTATGCTAATCCAAGGGGTGAAGAACCTTCTCACTGGCAGACTAGAACGAAAAAAGTGGGCAAATTAACAGAATGATTACGAGACAATTCATTAACCATCTTGAGCATAAAAGAAGGATTAGTACAAAGAAACATCCTATGTCTATGAAAAACTAAAAAAGGAAGAGCATTCATAAAAGCCCGAAGCTCAGACAACCTCTTAGCTGATGTAAGGACCAAATGAAGAACCAAAAGAAAAAAAATAAAAGAAAACCCCAAAAGAGTACTTATCTGAAAGTGACTTGGTAACCAGCATAAAATGAAGGAGCGTTCAGACCAACAACTGAAGATGTTGTTCAGACTGGCAGCAAAGAGGTTCTGAGGCATGTACGTCAACTTTATGCCAAACGCTGTGAGCATGTGTGTGATACAAGACATCTTTGAAAACCTAAGGCTTTGGTATACTGGCTTAATGTTGGGCTACCCTTGGCAGGAGATCCCTTTAGTAAAGAACATTGCAACAGTGATATGGAGGGGGCATCTGTAGCTGCAAAAGATCTCGATCTAGAAATAACATCACTAGGAAAATTCAACTGCAGTGTCTCTGGTCATATAAATTATAGCTGTCCAAGAACGTAACAGCAGATGTCCTACTAATCACTGTTGCAGTATTCATAACAGATGGGTTCTCTGTCCAGTAATGTCTGGCCTGAGGACCAAAGCTTTACCTCTTGAGGGCGTATGTCCGGATGATGACCTCAGGTCATTGGCATAAAGGTATATAGAGGGGCGTAAGTGAGAGATCCTCAGACTATCTCCAGGGCATAGTTTGAACAGGTAAGTAAACCCAACCCCAGGAGTAATGTAGAAAACAAAGTGTGTGTGTGTGTGTGTGTGTGTGTGTGTGTGTGTGTGTGTGTTAGTGATTTTTTTGAGAAAGAGGAGAAGAGTAAAGAAGGGGGATAAGGAGGAAGGGAATGGATACTGCAACAGTGATCAGTAAGACATCTACTGTTATGGTACATTCTTAAACAACTGCACTATGTCTTGACTGAAATCACTGTTGCAGTATTCATAACAGATGGGTGATTCCCAGAGCTGTAGAGAGGAGGCTGGAAGGCTAAAAAGACAGTAGAATCTAGGAGGCCAAACAGAACTGTTCTGGCAAAGGTAGTCCTGGACCTTGAGAAGGTATCTTGTAGTGTTTAGTGAAAGTGTAGACAAAAGGACCAGGTGGCAGATTCTAAAATCAATCTGCTATCCACACCCTTGTGAAAGGTAATAGATGAAGTCACTGCTTCAGTGGAAAGTGCTTTTGGGCAGTAGAGCAAAGTCTTTCCATGGAATGAATAGCAGAAGGAACCAGCTTTGAAATCCAGGATGCAATAGTTGGTTTAGAAATTGGTTGACCCAACCTAGACTCCATGAAGGAGACAAACAGTGGGTCTATATCACATCGTCGAACTTGTAGAAGTTTGAACGATGTAATATCGAACCCAAATGTACGAAATGCAAAAGTAGCAAAGCCACGGCACATCAATTTTTTTCTCAGGGGAAAAAAAATCGGTGGGCAGTTTTTAGGGCTTTGCTATTTCCTCCACTGTGGTTCGATCTTGGAGTTTGTATATTTAAGTAGGGGGTGTTTTAGTTTAAGGTTTTTGGTTTTTTTCTTTTTTTTTGGTTAGGGAATAGAGATTTTTTTCCCTGGGAAAAAAATGCTGTTCTGTGTGTTTGTTATTGTGCGGTTTTGGACTTTTTGGTTCAATATTACATCTGTGATATAGACCCACAAACAGCTGATCAGTTTTCCTGATATCCTAAATTGTCTGTGAATTTCAAGAGAGTATAATATTCCTTCTCCATGATTTTGGGGATTGGGAAAGAAAGCAGGCCAAGGTGATGGCCTGGTTGAGAATCAACTCATTAACTACTTTAGGCATGAAGGAAAGACTGGTCCTAAGGCTTATGCTATCTTCATGGAAGTTGAGAAAAGGGGGAATGGCCATAAGAGCACAAAGTTCAGAAACTCAGCGAGCTGGGGTAAGGGCCAGAAGCAGCACTGTTTTTCCAACACAAAGTTAAGGTCTCACGGTGGGGTGACAGGTTTCCTTGGAGGTCTGAGGTGCAAAATTCCTCTTAAGAAATGTTTGGCCTCTGTACTATACATGAGAGGAGTCTCTCCAATGCATTGATAGCAGATAAGTGGGATTTAACGGAAGAGTAGGCCAAATCAGAATGTAACAGTTCACAGAAGTATTGAAGAAGAATTAAAGGAATGTTGGACAAAAGAGGTTGCAGTTTGTATTTCATGCACCAAGCGAAGAATCTTTTCCACTTGGCCATCCATGATTTCCTGGTACTGGGTTTCCTGGCTTCTTGTAGAGCCCAAACCACCTCTTCTGAGAAAACACATCTTTTAGGAATTAAAATCCTATCATCCAGAAGCTGAGACTGAGGGAGGTCAAATTATGATGCAGGAGATGCCCTTTCTGCTGAGTAATGAGGTCTAGTTTTAGAGGGAAGTCTCCAAAAATTTCCCTTTGAGAGGTGAAGCAGTAAAGGGAAACAATACGGCCTTGGCCAGAGGCAGAAGTTTTAGAGACTTCTCCTGGACTTTGAACAGAAGTCTTGGAAGCAGAGGCAGAGAAGGAGATACATAGGGGAACTTCCCTTCCCAATGAAAGCAGAAGGCATCGGTCTTCCAGGCTAGCAGAGACAGATTCCTGGTGCAGAAAAGAGGGAGTTGGTGATATTCTAGGGAGGAGAAAAGGTCTCTTTATGGTATTCCCCACCTAAGTGTGATAGCTTTGAAAACCTTTGATGCTCATTCATGAAGGTCCTCCATGTCGGTCCTCATTCTCCTGACAGGGAATATACACCACTTTCCACCTGAATCTTAACACTCATGGCAAAGTATCAGGCCTCCTGTGCCAGCCTGAACGGGGGTAGGATCTTGCGGCTTCTGCTTGTTTAACTACCACAGTACAGTGGTGCTGTCTGTGTACACCAGCAAAGTGGGTAGCTTCCAGAGATGTGAGAAGTTCTACAGAGCCTGCAGAAGTGCCCTCATTTTTTTAGGTTGATGTGCTCTTTTACCAGGTGAGCAAACCATTCCCCCTGAACTCTGTAGACTCTTGATATCCTAAGCCTCCAATGCCCTGTCTAAAGCATCTGGGAACAGGACTTGACTGTGTGGAGCTGAAGTGAGTGGAAGGCTCAGCCTGACTGACCCGACTGCTCCACCAATGATGTTCCTACCTGATCCAGGGCAGAAGAGAGATGAGGGCCTAAAGTGAGTCAGAGTGCTGGGACCACACTGATTTCAGATACCACTGATTTCAGATACCACTGATTTCAGATACCACTGATATTTCTTAATTTCTCATGTGTAGTCTGGCAAAGAGTAACAGTAGTGGAACTCTGTCAGACATAAACAACAGAGCCCTGAGGATCTCTTTTGCTGTGCAGTGAGTCTCGAAGGAGAATGTTCTGAAGTAACTGATTAGGGTGGTGTCTTTCCCCGGAGGGCTAAAGACATGCATGGCGGAAGTGTCCAGTATGCAATTCCAGAATGGACAAGTCACAGGTGAGACTGGGATGAGATTTTTTGAAATTAATGGTGTACCCCAGAAGAGACAGAAAGCGTACAGTGTAATGAAGATGCTTGAAGAAGATGTCCTTGGACAGAGCCTGGATTAGAAGGTCGTCCAGGAAGGGGAAGATCTGCATGCTGCAAGTGTGGGAAAAGGCCACCACTGGAGCTAAACACTTTGTGAAAACCCTTGTTGCTGTAGAGCGACCAAAGGACAAAGCAATAAACAGAAAATGTGATGATCCAGTAAAGCACCAGAGACATTTTCTGCAGGATGGACGAAAGGAAGTGTGCAGATAGGCATCCTTTAGGTCTAGGGATATCAGGAAAGCTTGAGGAAGAAGGAAAGGCAGAAGAGTATGCAAAGAAAGCATTTTGAAAGTGGGTTCTTCTTTGGAAGGTGTTTTGTAGACAGAGGTCCAGAATCTCCATTGGTCCTCTTTCCTTGGGACAAGAAAAAATCGTGAAAAGAAACCTTTTCCTAAATAGGTTAAAGGGGTGTTTTATGATTCCCTCTGGTAGCAAATCTTGAATGATGGGGTCCAGAAGGTGAAACTGGTTGGGAGAAGGTAGGGGCATTGCCACCAGAGAGAGAAAGCTTTTCCAAGTCACCGCACCTCCCTCTTTGATAATATTCAAGACCCATTTGTCCAAGGTGACTGCTTTCCAGAAAAGGAGAAAGTCAGTCTTCGGGGGGGGGGGGGGTTGGAGGGTCTTGGAGTAGGGAAGGGGAAGGAGGGAACAAGGGAAGAGAGTCACAGTGGCCTGCTAACAAACTGAGGACTCCCCAAAGGAGTATCCACTCTGTGGTTTATTTGAGAATCTTTCCCTAGGTGATTTTCTTTGCTTGTGAGAGGGTCTAGAGTCTCTCTTAAAGGAAGTCGATTTTGCTGGATAATTTCTGTGGTACCCATAAAAAGTGGAAAGAATAATCTGATGACATTTCTTCATTGTTTGGCCTTGTTCCTGTAATGTTTTGAACAGACTGGCAGCTTGTGAGCCAAACAGAAGGTTAGACTTGAAGTGTTCAGGAACAGCCTGGCCTTGTACCAAGCATACCTCCTGATGACAACCAATAGCAGCTGCCCTAGAAACAGCATAATCAGCATCATAGCTGCATTTAACTCTGTGTCTGGCTACTTGGGAGGCCTGGCCCACTAGGGTCTGCATATATTGTTTAGATTCTGGTGTTGGAGGCTCAGATGGCCTTACTAAAGGACTGAAGCACAGAGAGTAATTATTTAATCATTTCAGTTTAATATTTGCTCTAAAAGCCAGTGTGGATGATGTGTACACTTTTTTTTAATCCCACCTATCCATCACTTGACTGTCCTTGTTAGCGGGAGGGACATCTGGGAAGCAGATTGGTAGGCTTGTATGAGGCCAGACAAACAGCAGCAGGATCCACCACAGGATTTCTGTATAAGTGCTTATAAGTTCATCAGGAATTTTGTAAAACCTGTCTGGCCTTTTGGGTGCTGGATGTTGAGAATCAGGTGTGGAGGAGTCAGCATGAAATATGTCTAGGTATGTCTCTAGAAGAGGAGGGACTGGAGGTGGTGCAGGAGTGCCCTTCTTCAAATGTCTGTAGTACCTTTTGCACTTCTGACAGCTGTTTAGCTTGCCATTCAACGTGCTTCATCACGCTTCTTCTAAAGGGGAATCAGAGGGGGTGGGGCGTCTCTCAAATCACAGGATAGCTGTTCTGGAGAATGAAGAGGTGAAGAATAGTCTAAAGAATATTCCGAGTCCACTTCTAGTTCTTCCTCAGAGGATTAGGAATCCAAAGTCTGTTTCTGTGGTACAGGCTGGGTCACAAAGGATGGAGGCTTCAGGGGCATAATGGCTTTAAATAACTCCTGAGGAAAAAAAATCTATCCATTGTTTTTCCTGGAAACTAAAAGGGACATTGTATGCTCAAGTTTTTGTTTTCACTTTTTAGGGGTGACATCCAATTGTACCAGCTTAGGAGGTCTGGAAGTACAGTGCATTTCTACTAGTGTTCCTTGAACCTCTTCCTGTACTAGGATCCGAGGGATTATGCATGGGCCCTCTGAAATAAGGAGAGACAGTTCATTGAAGGATTTGGTCTACAAGGCTTCAGGAGCCATACCAGCTTCCGGAGGGGGTCATATGAGTGGGCTCTTGAAATAACGTCTGGCATACCATGCATTTGATCACCTTAACAGTCCGATTTGTAGATCTTCTCTAGGTCTTTTAAGTTTCTTCTTGGGATTCTGACATGGTAGAGATGGCTAAGCACTTCAAGAGCTGTATTTCAAGCAAAATGTTAAGAGTGGAGGTCCTGGACTGGGGAGTTTTAGGAACAAATGACTGTCAAACAGAACAGGATTTGTAGTCATTTTTGGGACCTAGACTGTAGTACTACTTGGTATGCGTCTCTTGTAACAGTTACTACACTGTTAAAAGTTAGAAAAGCAGGATCCCCAACAGGCACTTATCTGAAATATGAAAGCAAAGGTAGGGTATCAAATAACCAAGCAATAACAATCCATCAAAAAACATAAAAACATGCTGGCTATGCCCTTGCAACTCCCACTCTAATATCACCCACCCCATCCACCCACTACCTTTATTTCAACTCCACTAACAACCTTGATTATAGCAAGATCCGATGATCATAAGCCTAGTACTTATTATACAGCAGGAACTTCTTATTGTAACATTTGTTAATGTCTGTTATGTACTTCACAGATGAAGATTCTAGTTGTCTACTGATGTACTATGTTCTTCATCTGTAAATATGTTGCAAGTAATTGCTATGTTAAATTGTTAATCGCTATGTAATCCAATGTAACTATTGTCTGTTTATTTTAACTGTGGAGCTTTTCTCCCCAAACCTCCGCTGAAAATGGACCTATGTCCAGTCGGACATTCCCAATCAACAAATGTAAATAAATAAATAAAATCAAGTGAAACAACCTGTGTTCAGGCTGGCGGCAGGACAGTCTGAGGATCTCATGTACTTGTACATCTATATACCCTTATGCCAATGGGTTGAGCAGCATATACTGTTTGGCAAAGGTACACAATGCAGACATGTTGTTGCTCCATAAATTTCATCTAAGGAAAAGTTTCTGAGAAATGCTATAGAAATAAACAGATCTTCTGGCATAAGTTCTTGACTTAGGTGGTAATGTTTTGTCCCTTGAGGAGTAAGTTAAGGACTGCTGTGCAATTGTAGAATTACTATATAAAAGTATGAAAGGTGTATGGAGTGTACGGTTTATGTTTCTATTTTTGTAATGTATTTTTGGTTTCAGTATTTCCATATATTGTTAAGCAATCTCTCTGTCGTATACAATTAAATTGTTTTTTATAAATAAAGATACACATATGTACATACACACATACACACACACACACACACACATATATATATATATATATATATATAGATATATATATATATATAGATATAGATATATATAGATATATATGGTTTACTATCATAAATTCGAAAATCAGAACAAAACATGTTTGTATTTTCGAATTTATACATCGGAAATGAACATTTCCGAATCTTCCTAATGTCGAAAACAGCTGTGTATTGTCGAAAATGTCGCTCGTGACATTTTCGGCAATACACAGCACTCCTACCCGTCTCGTAACTACCTTACCTAACTAGCCTAAACACACACAGTTATGCAGGGGGGCAAGCCCCCCTGCACCCCCCCAACTTAATATTCCAACTCCGAGATCGCACTACAGTGAGGAAAAGGATGCATTTCCCTCACCGCACTGTACCGCGATCCCCTCACATAAGCGAATGTTAGAATTGTGAATGCACAGTCCATTCGCAGTGGTAACGTTCGCTCATATCACCTGCCGAACTATGAAGTATTCGAACATCTGTTGCTCGAATACTTCATAGCCGTGCAAGTGCACATCGGCATTGTGATAATAAACCTATATATATATATATATATATATATATATATATATATATATATATATATATATATATATACTCAGATCTAGGACTATTGCATCAAGTCAAGTTTCCACAAAACGTAAACGACCGAACACTCTTCAGCGAAAGTACTTTTCACCGAAAAATAACTTTCACTAAAGTGTGCAAAAAAAATTATAAAACAACAAAATTTAAAAAAAAAAAAAAAAAACAGTACACAAAAAAGAAAAAAAAAACTTTGCTAAAATCTCCTTGTGTTCTGACTGAGTGTGCTTCTCAGTTGATAAGTATATTTCTGGCACTTTTTTAACTGTTCAGAGTTGAATTAAACAATAATTGAATTCAGTTCAGAATACAGTTTTTATAAATTGCATTTATTTAAACTGTATTTGCTTTAACACTGCTACACACTCAAGTGTGCTAGCTTGCACTGCACTTGAACTGTTTTCAGTGCGGTTTTAGCTGCTTTTCTGTAACAAAAAAAAAAAAATCTAAGCTTGTTTCCTGCCTTTCCTGTAACTAGTCTAGTCCAGATACAAATTTGCTGTATCCAAGACTGTTTGTAAGCTTCTAAGCCCCCCCCCAAGCTTTCTGTGTTGGAGAGAAGCCTTCTAGCTCATCAGTGGGAGTGGTAAGTACGAGGTAGTCCTTCCCCACCAATCTGAGAAGCATTCATTGTCACAGTGGCCTTGGGTTGAGTGGATCCACCAGCGAAGGTAATTTTTGAAAGCTTCTGTTATTTTGACTTGGCTGGATAATGGTTGTTGGAGACTACACCACTGAGTTCTGAGTGTCCACTGAAGGATTCTCATATGGAACCTTGCCAGCGGTACAAGGGTGATTGCTGCTGACATGGACCCAAAGCTTGAAGTATCAGATGGGCTGAAAGAGAACACTGAATGATCTTTTTTACCTAGAACTGAATTGTCTAAATCTGAGACAAGGGGAGAGGAGCTATTTGAGTGACCATATTGAACACAGCACCGATGAATTCTAGAATCTGATATGGACAGAGATGAGATTTGCTGTAACTGACAGAAATCCCCAGATGAAAGCACAGCTGGAGTTAGTCATGCTCGAATTAGTTGATGCCTGGTCGGAGAGGTCAGGATCCAGTTTTCCAAATATGGAAACACTCAGAATCCCTGCAGTCTCAAATGAGCTGCTACTACTGCCATGGACTTGGTAAACACCCTGGCAGCTGTGGACAGACAAAAGGGCAGTTCTCTGAATTGGTAATGACTGGCTCCCAGCCAGAAGCGTAGATATTTTCTGGACTGTCTGATCATTTTGATGTGATAGCACACACCTGAAGATTTATTGATCACATCCAGTCGTCCTTGTGCAGATATGGCAGAATGGACTGAATTGCAACCATCCCAAACTGTGTACTGAACCAACTGATTTAATTTGCTGCAATCCAAAACTGTTCTGAAGTACCTGTCTTTTATGGCACTAAAAATAATCCTGAATAAATTACAGACTCTCTCTGATGTACAGGGACATCCTGGATGACTCATTTTCCAGCAGATTTTTTTTATTTCTAGTGCTGCTGTTGCCCTTTGACTGGGTGGATCTCTGGGGACTCTCTTCAAAACTGATGGGGTTAGCAAAAATCACATAAGCGAGTACAGGCATGTCTCCTAATGGAGATGCCTGAACCTGCCACCCGTGAGGTACCCTCAGCCACATGGGAGATAAGCCTCATGGACAAGTTTGAAATGGACTGAAGGGTAAAATACTGTGAGGAAACAGTACTCTACCTTGAAGGATATGGCCCCAGAGATGGATTTGTAAAGTTCTTTGATCAAATCCCTCTGAAATCTCATGAAATGTGCCAAACAATTCAGTGACCTAAGGGTGAAGGTTGCTGAAGCAGAGACATGCTTCCCAATCCTGTCCAGTGCCCTAGACTCCTGTTAGGGGGGGTGGACAGAGAAACTTTGCTCTGCTAGTTCCTTTTTAGTGGCTGCCATTACAACCATGGCATCAATGGGTACTCCTTTACTCCAGTGTGGTCTAGCCGTAGGTGGTGTCACTATCCTGTCTGATCTCCTAGGGATTAGTTTAGTTGCATCAGATTCCTTCCATGCCCATTGAGAGACTAAATCTATGAGCTCACTGGCAGGCAGAGTCATCCATGAGGTAGATGGGCCAGCTCCGAAGGCCACCAGGAACATCTATTCTTCTTGGGAAGGGTTATCTGGGGACAAACTACCCTTTTGTTTTAGGAGTTAGATGTCTCCAAAAAGAGACATCATCAGATGGTGATCTGGGGGGCCCCTCCTGTTCATCAAAGCCACTATCCTCAGTGACAGACTCTTGTGGAGAGTCTAAGTGTTTTGCACTTTCTCTTCCGGGGAACCTCCTCAGTGTGGTGCTCTGGGAAGGTGCTGATCTGCTGAGTGGCCTGGACACTGGTTTGGTGATGCTTCAGCTCCTAAGTACTCAGGGCTGGACAGCTCAGAGACACCATCAGAGTCGAAGATGCTAACATCTGCAGATCTGATGCAGATAACTCCAAGGCTTTCAGATCTGGCAGCTTTTGCAACTTAAGCACAGGTTGGAGAAGGAGCCAAGTTCAGAGGTAGCCAAAAAAAACTCCATTTTGTATTTGCATCCTGAGGAACCTCCTCATCATCCTGTCCACATCTGCCTCAGATAGGTTCCTGGAAGACTGAAGGGATGAAGCCGTAGATGAGGGCCTTGAATAGTGACAGGGAGACTGCTCCAGAAAGGGTGATGGGAGTCGAGAGGTAATTGGCTCCGACTGTATTTGAGAAGAATGGGTCTGAGGTGATTTGTCAGATCTTGGCCTTGGTTGCAAAGTACTCTGATCTGCCTTTTTTTTTTTTTTTTTCAGAGGCAGCTCCGAGAATGGAGATGAAGTTAAAGCTGATGAGCATTCTGGACATCTCTTACGAGATTCCTTAGAGACAGAATCTCCCTTTTTTCTCCAATCTCTTGGGGGTTTGAACCCCAGAAGGTACAGCTGAAGGTTTTGAAGGTGGCAAGCGCCTAAAGACTAGTTTGTTTTTCAGGTCAATTAAGGTGCAGGAGTTAAGTCCCTTGCAAATGTCACTGTCTGAATCTAAATGACCTGGTCCTAGGCAACAGATGCATTTTGAGTGTGCATTTGAATTTGGTATTTTGTGGTCACACTCCACACATTTTTTAAAAACGTGAAGGCTTATCAGACATTCTTTTAGAAAAGGAGATAGAATTTTAAAAGATTAAGGAAAGTTTTTTTTTTTTTTATTTATTTTTTAAGTACTGGAAAAGGCAAAAAGAGAAGTTACCAACAATGGTATAAAATAAAAGGAGAGCACTAATAAGTACAATAAAGGAATATAATACCAACTATGGTGATTGAAAATACTCAGGGTACCGGAGGAGGGTAAAGTTTACAATCACATACAAAAATGGGTTAGCAGGGAGGTGAAGATAATAGTTATAACTATCAGAAGTATTGCAACAACAGTAAAAGCTAATAGTTAAACTCACAAACTTTGAAAATCACACTTCAGAGTTCGCAATCTACATTTGAACGCTATTGCAGCAAAAACATCTGGGGTGTGTTAGGTAACTAGGGCATTATGGGTACAGGGAGGAGCTTGAGAGTTCAGTGTTCTATGACTTGGAAGAAGTGGGCAAGTCGGATCCAAACCCAACAGGTGAGGAACGAATGAAATCACATCATCAGATTAAGTTAGTAAGACCTAAACTACAAAAGGAGTTAAAAATTAAAAAAACTGGGCATGTCATAGTAGAACTACAGATGAAGGATACTGAAAATATTTATTACCATGGCACAACACATTTAACAAGGTCATAAATGAGAGGAAAATTCTGAGATGTTGGAAGAAAGCTGTAATTACTACACTACTGAAAGAGGGGAAAGAACCAATTAATTCAGTATCAATAATGCCTCATTTAAAATTTAAACTATAATTTTAACAGCCATTATATGGCTCAATCAAAACTGAAAATACTACCAAAAATTATAAATCAAGAGCGGTGTGGATTTCTAAAAAGAGGCAGTTTTACAACAATATACTGAAAACGCATATGATTCAAAATTAGGCTCAACGAACACGCGAGCAATTACTATTAATAAATTTAGAGACTGAAAGAGCCTTTGACAGAACAGAATGAGACTATCTATTAATGGAGCTGGAAAGAAAGGGACTTGCAAAGGAATTCACTTTACTAACACAGAACTTGTCTAAAGACTCCTCAGCAGTAAGTAAAGTCAATACAAAGATTAATCAAATTCAGAACAGACAGAAGTTGAAAACAGTGATGTTCACTTTCCACTGACAATTTATTTACAACCACTAGGGCAAAGAATAAGAAAAAGTGGCATTCAGATATTGGACTGGTATGGTAAAGAACAACATTATATCTGTTTGCAAATGATTTAATACTTTACTTGGTAAAGCTCAAAAGTGATATATCAAGGTACGGAGGCAATTCAGGGAAATATTGGGTGTAAACTAAAGGAAAGTAAAAGAAGAGCTGGAGGGACAGATTCATATCCCAGAGGCTCCCCTCACTCTGGAACAAAATCCCAATCCATATTAGGCAGAGCCCCTCAATGACCCTCTTGAAGAGAAATCTTGACGAGTGGAAGGGAGATCGTATGTTTACCCCTGGGATCTCTTCTGTGTCCCTACTAGACAGAGGCACAGTAAACTAACCTTAAAAGGGCTATCTTCTGTGACCTACTATACAGAGGCACAGTCAACTAATCTAAAAGGGTGGCAAAAGCCAAACACACTCTGGCTAGGCTTATAAATGCCCTAGGGCAGATAGCCTAGTATCAACCTATGAACCTAAGTGTCTCCCATATGCGTCTCCCAACCATCAAATGTTTCAAGATTTTCCATATCTATGGGGTCAGTATAAAATGAGATACTTAGGAATTTGGATAACAATATAAGCAGCGGACTCTCCAAAAGAAACGGGATTATACAAAACAAAAAATACTAAGTCAATTAATGAAATGGAAAACAAGGATAATTAGCCTTGATTAAAAAGAAAAGTTTAAAAATGTTTACAGTTCTTTTAATACTATATACAGGGCAAGCTTTTCTATATGAATTAGGGAAGTTTTTTTGAAATATTCTTGAGAAGGAAATAGTAAAATCTAAGAGGACAAGGGGTCGAGTGTCATTTGGTAAAAAATTATACTGCCTATTCGACATGAAGGATTAGCATTACTAAACCCACAAGATTTCTTTAATGCATCAACCGAGACTAGCACATCTAATTCAAAAAATGTATTACCCCAAATGAAAAACAATGATGCTAACACAAGTATGACATGCAATGAACTAGTTAAAAATCACATTTATGGTCCCAACAATTAAAACCAGAAGATGCAAAAACATATTAATCAATTACTTAATGAACACAAAGCAGTATCTGTCAACAGATGAAATTTCCCCTCCTGAGCTGGCAAGGCAAAAATTATAAATACAACGCTACTAAACACGTAGTGGACCACAGAAAGCAAATGAGATCTGGGAAGTTGGGGAATTTCATTATGGGTAGGGAAGGATGCCCAGAAGCTTTGCTGAAAACCTCGAGCTTTTGGAAAGGCTGAGACACATCTGATCTGACCCATCAGTGAGAATAAAGGTGAGTCTGACAACAACACATCCAGATTTTATTCTGGGACAAAATTTGTCATGATGGAAAAGGGAAGAAGTGGGCAGTGTTTGTAGATAGACAAAAATGCAACAAAATGTTTTAAAGTATAAGGAATTATTGGACATTTTAGATGCATACAATAAAGAAGTTAGTCAATGTATTAACAGATGCTAGGACACAAAGTGAATAATAGGACACTGTTACACGCAGCAATAAATAGCTATTAAGAAATTAGAACATGATCAAACACAGAACTGGAAAAGGATGGCAGGTCAAATTTTGTTAGACCAATGGTTTGAAATATGCAACACTCCTAGAATAATACCAAAGTCCGAGAAATTTACAGTATTTGTTTGTACATGTCTAGAAAAATAATTTTACACCCTGGAAACTACTTCCTCAGAAGTAAATCAAATATGCTGGATGTGTAATCAAATCCTGAATGGGACTTGGTGGCATATTTTTTGAAGGTGCCTCAAGTTAGTCAAGGTATGGAGTTGATTTAACTCAGAAACTGCTGTGCATCAATGGCAAATACAGGAGATGAATTATTTAAACTTGGTAGGGAACACTGATGAACCAAGACATAGGACAGTGACAAATATAATTTTGTTTGTAGCAAAATAACTATGAAAATGGAAAACTGCAAATGAACCTAAGAAAAGCAAACTGACAACACAACAAAGCTTGAGAGATGAATTTCTTGACTCCATTTCAAGAACACCCTAAGAAATGGTTATGAATGGCTGATGGGAATTCAGCTTATAAAGTCGCATTAACAACAGTATCTAAGAACTGAATTAAAATGGCTATGTGAGTGCCAGTAAATCTTTGAGGAAAGATGGACCCAAATATATCAGACCCAATCTCGAACATTGGTGTTCAGCATCAGCCTTTTGGCACTGGGACCAACTCAGCTCTGAAGACATTGGTATCAAATGGATCAAAGGAACTGTCAACACTGAAGCACCTAGAGTTGCTGTAGCCAACAGATGAACACTCAGCAAAAACTTTGGCTACAATATCACCAAGTTCAAGAATGAAAAAGGGGAAGGAGCAAAAGTAAAAAGAACAGGTAAGACCAGCTCTCACAGTGAAGGGAGAGGGGAAGACTCCTACATCTATTTGTGCCTCCACAAAGGCTGGCATTATCCTTTCCCAATCTATGTCAAACAAATGCAAGGAAGACCTGATGGACCTAAGGGATATTGTGGAAGAAAGCCTGAGCTCACTAACCTGGAATGCTCCCTTTCTGAAGACCATGAGCCTGAAGAGGACTTTTTTTCTGTGAATGATTCAAGAAGACAATGGCCCTACAGTCACTGGAATACTGGATGCAGGATGCAGGATGGGGCTGAGTTGGATCCAAAACAGTCAAATGAAAACCAAAAAGGTCTAGGTGACAGCTATTAAGCTGCAGAGGTCAGACAAGGTTGGAGAGACTGTGCCCCCCCCCCCCCGTTCTCAACCCTTGCCTTTGCCATTATCTATATCTCTATCCTTTTCTTTATCTTTACTTTTATCCTGCTTTCCCCATTTTTTTTCTATTGGCTTTAAAACCTGCTTTTCAGCACCTTTGGGTTGCTGAGTGCTTACAGGTGTAGTAGCCCAGATCTAGTCAAATCTCTTGCTGAACTGGGGAGAAGGCGTCTAAAAATTAACTTGCTCTCTCTCTATCAAGAAGGGCCTGCTGGCCAAAGGAAGAAAACTTACTGCAAGTAATACACAGATGTTCAGAACCAAGGCTATAACAGCACTAGGGTCCAGAGAAGGAATTCTATTCACACAAAGCACTTTTTAAAGCACGAAGCTTTATCCATAACTGTAAATGCAAGGGACAATGTCCATACCAAAGTGAAAATACAGGCTTAGATAGGTCTCAATAGAGAAAAAAATATTAGTAAAGTCTGTGGTAAACTTTCATGAAAAAGAAAACCATGAAAAAAAGGTAGCAGTACAAACCTAGAATCAAACGAAAATAAGAGTATCTTAAAATAAGCTTTCTTATCTGGAGTAACTGCTCAAGCACCACACTGCAGGATCGTTCCCTGTACTGAATGGTAAACAAGATGTGTGGAGTAGACTTAGCACATAGCATTATGTAAGGGTTCCTATTAGAACGCTGAAAGCTTAAAATAGCAAATGACCTAAAGGTTGGAAATGCCTGATCTCGATCTGCTTTTTGTGAGATCGCTGTACAGTGAGGATTGGAATATTTGCCCTTTCCTCACCGTAGTGTGATCTCGGAGTTGGTATATATATATTTAGCAGGGGGTGTGTTCGAGGTCCTGCATTTTCAACCTTTAGGTCATTTGCGTTTTTGGATTTTCATTTATGAAATATAGACCCTTATACGGAAGGGAAAGCTCGAGTACTGGAGAAGCACTGAACATGTTGCCAACTTGGATCTGCCTCGAGGCAGCTAACACAGTAGAGTTAGATGGAGGGAATGACATAGGATCATTTGATTTCATTTACCAGTTGAAAATGCATTGGTTCATACCACACTTTTTTTTTTAAGAAGAAACATCTTTATTAAATTATCATGTGTGATACAGATAATCTTACATTTACATAAATGAAAATAAATCACAGCGATTCAATCTCAGTTGCAAGCATTATATCTTACAAACCATGCCAACACAACTGTAACTGCAAACATTATACATCATTTTTAATATATCCAGTCATTGTCAGTCAGCCATTGCATAGCTCATTCAGATCCTGCCTTCTTTTAAACATTGTTCCTCTTCTGCATGTAGTGGTCCCACATTTCTAATTTTTTCCTGTATAATTTACTCCAACCCTATTCTAAAGATCACAGTTCCAGTTGTTTTATCTTTGTTACTTCTAGTAAAGTTGGTTTAGACTTTGATTTCCATTTTCTAGTTATTGCTTTTTTGGCAGCAGTCATAATTAGACTCAGCACGGACTTACTATGTCTAGGTAATTCCAACTCTGTATCACATCTCAAAAAAATAATTTCCCTAGTCACTCCAATTTGCTCACCTAGCATCTCCGACAGAGCAGTCTGCTGAGAATCTTTAATGTAAGCCAGCTCATTACACTCCCAGAAAATATGTTCCCAGTTGCCTCTTTCTTTCCCATCACATCTCCAACATTTGCTGTCTAACTGAGGAAAGATTCTTTGGAGCCTACTTAGGGTATAAAAATATCAATGTAAGCACTTCCAGGCAAAGATCCTAAATCTTCTAGATTTTGTTGCACATTTATCCCTCCATTGTTTCTTTGTGAATTGCTTATCCAATCTCTCTTCCCAATTCTTCCTAACCTCTTCTGATTGATTCTTACAGTTATTATGCAATATTTTATATGCTCTACTAATTACTCCTTTCTTAATGGCCACTTCTGTTGTACATTTTACTAAGAACTCTATCCAGTGATGGTCTTTCATTTAGGACCCCCCCATTTATTTCTCTTTGCCTGTACAATCTTTGATATGGAAGGCAATCTCTCACCTGCAGTCCAAATAAGTTCTTAGCACCTTCCCATTCTATTACATTTCCATTTCTGGTTATTTGCTCCTAAGACCTTGGTTCATTTGCCAGTTTTCTCCAATACACTACTGCCCCCTCTTGCATACTGTCTGTATCCCTAATTGCAAGTTACTCCTAACAGGAGACTCTCCTTTCTCCATTCCCAGATTGGCTTAGTTGTTAGAATACCCTCTGCTACTGTATGAACATAATATTCTGTATGATTATTGTTCTCCTTAAATGTTTGCATCCAAAATTCTAGTCTCTCCTTGTTACTTGAGCTCCTCCCCTGTTTCATCATCTCTTTCCATTTTGAGTTACAGTTTTCTGCTTGTGCTTTGTATAGGGGGCCTTAACGGTGCTGCTCTGAAATTCCCCTTCATATAGAGTAATCCAAATCCGCCCAGTTCTATTGGAAGAATACCTTATCTCACTTGACTTTTGTAGTCTTCCCTTCCTAGATAAAATCCTTCAACTGTTTATTAATTACTATCTACAACTTCGCCTCTGGTTGATAAAAAATATGCCTGACCTATATATAAGACTAAAGAAAGTAAAAACATTTTAAATGCTCATATCTTGCTATCAATATCCATTTAACAGAGCTTCCATTGCCTCAATTTTTGTACTATTTTTTGTTTGGTCTCTTCTCACATATCCTTAGCTGCCACACTGGTATAATTTTTAATCCATTCTCCTAAATACTTCACTTTATCATGTCACCACAAGTATGGATATTGCTGAACCAAGTTGTATGTGGGTACATAACTTACTGCTACTGCTTTTGTTTTGGCTTCATTAATTTTTTATCCCAAAAAGTTTGAAATTGTCTGAATATGTTCCACAGTACGGTTCATACCACACATTCAACAGCTGAATGGTAAGCTCGCATAGGCCAATACTGCTGTCCTGCCAGCAAGCTAATATGCTCCACATTAACAGTGCTTGCATGTGCATGTATAAGCTCTTCTCAGCATGAAACCTGATGAGGGCTATGTCTTTGAGGCAGACAAGTTATAAAAATTATCCATGTAAACACATCAACAACCTTGTGCATTAACTAATACAAGTTAGTAACAACCTTAACACCTTGCAAGATCAAAGTCTTACAGGGGGACTATTACTGATGTGATCATCTCTCATTCAAGATTTACTGTTAAGGGTGAACATACAATTATAGTAGCTTACTTTATGGAGGGTAACAGTAACTCATAACATTTGAATAGAATGTAAGCAGTAACATGGAGTCCAGCGGTGGGAAGTTACTGGATACCTTCTAGCACAGCAGTGTGCAAAACAACTGCCCTACTTCTTCAATGTACCTCTATAGCCTGTAGTGCTTGGTAAATATGTGCATGACAAACAATGTACTAAATTCTAAAATATCTTGAGTTGAAATATTTTTTTTAAAATATGCTGCAGACATTTTAACAGCCTGAGCAAAATGGGCTTTTCAATGTTTAGCTGCATTATTCATACTAAAAGACAGTACAGTGGGCCAGTGTGTTTAATTTTAATCACACGTACATTATCTTCACCCAAGACTGAAATGAAGAACTGATAAGATTTCTAAAACAAATGTTTTTCTTCCCTGATGAAGCACCTTAACCACCTATAAAAATCCAAGGTATATAATGAGGTGTTCCAGCCATTTTCTAACCTGTTAACTCTGGAGAGATTCTCTGTAGTAGCAGGCCAAGCATGAAAGACTGGACCGCCCCATCTCCAGCTCATCCCGAAGGTTTCACAGATATTTTCAATCAGGCTGACTGGCACCCATTTACTTGGTTACTTAATCAGTGGGCTGTGCCTGGTATCCTTCTGTTTCATCAAGAATATACATCAGGTAAAAAAAAAAAAAAAAAAAAAAAAAGGAATATACATTATGTCTGTAAATTTCAAGTGTTTTGATTATGTAGAGGCACTGTTACCGTTAAAGACCTAGAGTTACTTATAAGCAGAACACTCACTGTCCCTGGTCATCTACTGTCAAAACTGCACTTAATATTTTAGGTATTAATGAGATAGCAGACAAAACCTAGTGAAAAGAAATGACACTACATGTGCCCTTGTAAGCAAAAGGGCCAAAATGTCTGGAATCATTAAAATAGACAGGAACATAACAGCAAATATAATTGCCTGCAAGGAGAGTAAAGTCCCCTAGGAATCTATTTTATAGATTAAATTTCACTAAGTAAGGACAAGTGGGATCTAGGTATTAAGCTGATTTGTCACCAATCAACTTTTGAAGCTTGTTTGATTAGGACTAATCACCCAAATAGAAAGCCTGACAATGGTACTTTGTAATATTCGCAAGATCTCGGAGTTACTTTAGACAGAGCTGGGGGAGGGTATCACCTTCATGGGGAAGTGGGGCATCAAAATAAATGACCAACTCAAACAAAAAAATGTACTTAAAAGCTGTCCTTAGTCAGCTGGTTCTAGTCTGAAAAGGATCTGACCTGGTTTTCATCAATGACTCAGACAATACATAGAGACATAACATGTGTACAGCTGAGATATCCCCCCCCCCCCCCCCCCCATTTAGAGATTTTTTTTTTTTTTTTTTGGAAAGGGAAAGGGAAAGACGTCAGATAACAGAAAACAAAATTTGCAGATTCAAACTTCTTACAGACTCTCATGTCCACCACCTGCAACCCTGTAAAGACTCTCAAATGGCTACTAGTAACAGAAAGGTTAGCTATAGGAAAAGACCTCTGAAAAGACCATTTTCACTTACGGAACAGTCATATAAACAGCCAAGAAAGCATCTCCTTGGGCAGACCCCCTTTCAAAAGAGTTATTAGACAACAAGCCTTTTCTACACTGGGGCCTGTACCATGGATCAAACTTCTACTTCAGATAAAAAGGCAAGACTTTCTTCCCAGGGTTTAAAACAACCCTATTAGAGTACCTCTACAATGAGATACCATGCAATTGTGTCAGGGACAATGGATTACAATACTGCTCATAGTCCCATCAGTCTCCTAGTTTTACATAATATTTCAACCCCATCAATGAACTGGCTAATCATTTATTGCTGTTTATATACTGCATATTATCAAGTAAAAATGTTAATCTCTTACTTCTACATTGATTCATAGGCATTTAGGTGAGATTTGTATGAATATACTGTTAGGTCAATGTGAATACATTTTTTGTTCTTTTGACATTTTTCTCATCTTAGATTACATAAAAGCAAAGTTCTATTAGGTCGCTGGAAGTTCTGGCAACTGTAATTCTGTTCTTTACATTGATCTTACTCTAACTGTACAACTCTTATGAGTCTAACTTCATAATATCAGTCAAAACTCTGCATTCTTGCCCGTGGCTAAAAAGTTTCTTTGGACCAGCCCACTATCCCAGTTAAGCTGCAAATAAAAAATGAAGTAAAATAAAATAAACAAAAAGAGAATGACTAAGACTTGAGTCTAAAAAGAGAGAATTTAGAAAATTTATGTCAAATGATTAACTTTAAGGTTAGTGGTACAGTTTTAAGAAAGAAACCTAATATGTGAAATTAAATGATAGCACACAGGTTACAATGCACATTTGTTAATTCTTCTAGAAACCTCATGCCAGGTGTAATCGCAAATACCGGACTACACAAAAAGCAGCAAGCCAGACTGCAGCATGTCATGAGAATGAAAAAAATCCATATTTATTTTCATCAATGAATTTACAAATGCCTTCTAAAACAAAGTCCAAAAAGAATTAAGAGGGGTGTCATTTACACAAGATATTATTAGTAATGTGGTAACAATTTCAAAAATATTCTAATTATAAAGTTAGTGCTTCAGACTTGTATATGCAATATTAAATGGAGCGAAGATAGCATGTTGGGGGTCAGGGAGAAAGAGAAGTTAAGGACCAGATAACTTGTTAGAAACAGGACTGAAGGGGCTTTTGACTGAGTTCTAGCAGCTTAAAACTAACTGGATGAAATACCTTTTGATCCTTGACATCTAGTAACACTAAACTGCTGTATGCACAGGACTGCTGTGCACTTTTCTGGGGGATTTCTCTTTCAAACCAGACGACAACAGTGCACATCAACATAGTAACTTCAAAAAGAAATAATGGCCAGCATAAATGGCAGTGTGAAATTCCTTTATTAAAATAAATATTCAACAACAAGTGAAAAAACCAGCATACCGGTTTCGGCAAAGCCTTCTTTAGTGTTGGTTACATAAGCACACATATACCCTTTATCCCTATGTATATAAACCCTCTCCAATAAAACAATTAGTACATATCAGTACATATCAAGACCAGGAGGAAATAATGCCCCTAGTTTAATTATCCAATTACGTTCCTTTTTGTCCAACATGCTATGCCACCCCATTTTATTACAATTGCTTATAGATATTCAATCAATTATGGTAAACCTATATTTAGCTGTAGAATGTACAGTCACATGTTTATACAAAGCATAAGACACACGTTTAATTTCTCACATCACACAAATATTCATATATCCGAGACAAACTGTCTCGAAGTTCGTCCGACATATAATGCTTTGCAAGAACATTCTACCAAGTATATTACCCATTATGAAACGCAGCAAAACAACAAATATCAAAAACATAAGGGGTATTTAGCAGATGAAAACTGTTTGGTTTTAGCCACAAATTTGCATGCTGAATAATTTCCACAAGGGTAACACCCAAACAATGGCTTGCTATCCAAGGACAATTGTTTATGTATGGAATGTGGATTTACAAGCAGCACTTTCAGGTTTGGTTTCGGACAAAGAAGATTTGCACATTTTTGAGACTTTTTCTTCAACAACGGATTATTCAGGTACTGATTCCATAATGTCTTCCAATTGTGTGGTGGCTTTTGAACATTTAACTGTTTTTCTTAAAAAGTTGCGTACTTGGGAATGATACCTGAAGTTGTTATAAGTGTACGATTCTAAACAATATTGTCTGTGAGGCCTAAGAGTGTATGTGCAGTCGATGGTTCACGAACCAGATGAGATTTTAATGTTTCACCTACTGAGTTGACAGCTGCTGAAAAAGAGGTGCTAAATAAGGGACTGGGGTTTGTGCCAACATATGCAGTGTCTGAGGAAACATTAGTGAATGATGTGTTACAGTTTTTTAGGAAACTGAATTTGTTATTGTATTTTGGGAATATTGCAATGACTGAAAAACAATTTGTATTTAAACCCTCTTATTTTTCTCCCCCGATGAAGGGGAAACATGACGTACTTATTAGGAATGCCGATAAAGGGGGGGGTAGTGGTTATTTGGGATCATGGGTTGTATGTTCAGGAGTCTGTCAGCCAACTTATGGATGTATGGTTTTACAAGAAGATGGTGTTAAACCCTACATTAAAATTTAAGAAGGAGATTGATGATTTTCTGTTTTTGGCCATGGAAGAGGGCACTATTACTAATAGTACATTATATCATCTTACTGTCTCTGACCCTTTACCTCAGCATTTTAATGTTACCAAAAATACACAGAAATGCTTTACACCCTCCAGGTAGACCCATAGTCTCAGGACATGGATCACTGACTGAACCCCTTTCTGTTTTCCTCACTAAGTATTTGAAACCCTTATTAGTATATGTACGGGCCCGAATTCAGAATACCACACAGTTTCTTAACATTGTGAATGATATGCAACTTGAAGTAACATGGTATATATGTATATTGGATATCAAGGCACTTTAAACCAATACTGCCCACTGGGCTGGGTTGTTGGCAGTTGAGCTTTGGTTAAATAGGGCTAATTTATACAGCCCGGGGTTTAACACATGTACATTGTGTTTAATTGAGCATGTGCTAATCAAAAAAGTCTTCTATTTTAATGGTGACTGTTTTTTGCAATTGAAAGGTACGGCTATAGGCTCATCCTTTGCCCCATTTTTGCTGACCTTTTTATGGGATATATTGAGGAACATCTGATATATAACAGTCACAATATTTACATATCTGAAATTGATATATATAGAAATGCCATTTGGATGACTGCTGGTTAATATGGAAATCAGATGTGGTATACTTAAATGACTTTATACAGTATTTGAAATGACAAGTGGTGTTTACAGTTTACAGTTAATTATAATTTGCATGAGATTTCATTTTTGGATGTTAAGATTATAAAATTTGTGGATGGTACACTTGAGACTTCTTTATTTAAGAAGGAATTCATTTATAATTCCTTGTTAGAAGCTAGTAGTCGTCGTCCTTCATATATTATTAACAATATTCCTTCATATATTATTAACAATATTCCTAAGTCTCACTTTCTTAGGGTCAGAAGAATTTGCTCATCAAATGATGAGATGTATATTTTAAGTGAGACACTTATGGAAAGGTTTTGTACAAGAGGGTGTAAACCAGCTATAATACAGTGGGCCTGTGATTATGCTTATGCTGCTGATAGAAATACATTGACAACATATAATACTAAAAAAAAAAAAAAATGTGAAACAACTGTTCATTTGGTTACCACTTACAAGAGTAACACTAAATTATTTTGTAAATTGGTACATCAAAATTGGGGGACACAAGTTAGATAATAAGCTGGCACAAATGTTACCACAAAGATGCACATTTACCCATCACAAGTATAAAACTATAGGAAATTATTTGAACCATTTAAAAGAAACACTTATAAGGGAGACAGTAAAAAAATTGTCATTGGAAGGCAAGCCTTTGGTTGGGTTCTACCCTTGTGGAAATTGTTCAGCATGCAAATGTGCGGTTAAAACCAAAGAATTTTCATCTGCTAATACCCCTTGTGTTTTTGATATTCACTGTTTTGCTAACCGTGCTTTAGAATGGGTAATATATTTGGCAGAATGTTCTTGCAAAGGATTTTATGTCGGACAAACTTTGAGACAATTTAAGTCTCGGATATACGAACTTTTGAGTGATGTGAGAAATAAACGCATGTCTAATCCTTTGTATAAACATGTGAATGTACAGTCTACAGTTAAATACAGATTTACCATAATCGATCAAATATGTATAAACAGTTGTAATAAAATGGGGTGGGCATATCATGTTGGACAAAAAAGAACATAATTGGATAATTAAACTAGGGGCATTATTTCCTCCTGGTCTTAATGAATTGTACTAATTGTTTTACTGGAGAGGGTTTATATACATAAGGGATAAAGTATGTGTGTGCTTATGTAACTGGCACTGATGAAGGCTTTGCCAAAACCGGTATGCTAGTTTTTCACTTGTTGCAATATTTATTTTAATAAAGGATTTTCATACTGCCGTTTGTGCTGGCCGTTGTTTTTTCTTTTTGGATTTCTCTTTCCCCACTACTGTGTGACCATGAAGGTAGTATAAGCTAGGGGGCTTGTCCCCCACCATAAAAATGTTTATTTTAACTTGTAAAAGAGGCTGTAGATGTATTATGTACTAAATCAGATACGGCCAAGCATTTGTTTTGTGTATGATCAAAGTCCAGCATTTTGTAGATGAAGTGGTAGAAAATTAAAGGATGTCAAGGATACAGGCCACTTGTAGAAAACACAGTACAAAAAGTATACAGTAATTAATATAATATGAACAGTTACTTGCAGGAAGGTAGAATGAGAAATTCAATAATAAAATAACAGCAGAGTAAATAAAACCTAATTATGCTGCATACACTAAATTAACAGTTGACCCTTTTTGATGAATACAAAATAAGGATTCTACATCTATTAATATTTAGGAACTCTTACACTCTTGGCTTATGCTTTCTGTTTTAAATAATGTAAGGATGCAATAATTAAGTAATACATACAACCCATACATTTTTTTGTTAGGTTCTGTGGAATTTAGTTTTTGGATTAGCCTGTAAGTGAATTGAGCCAAAGAGCCCTCTTAAGTCACAGCCAAAGATGTTACAAACAAATAAAAAGTCAGTGAATGTCATGCAAGGTATAACAATATAAATACAAAAGCAACAGTCACAACACATTTTTGCACCGTTACTTAGTTTATAACATGTTACGTTTATATAGGTTTTCTTTTATGTACTGCACTTAATTGTACTCTTTCGTTGACTTCTGTTGTAATTACGTAGGGCTTTAATTAATGTTTCACTTTCTCAAAAAAAAAAAAAAAAAAAAATAGATCTCACTGGTTTGCCCATTATTCAACCAAGTCAGACTTTACACCTATGTTAGTTTTTCCAGCCACATCATCAGCAGATTCTGCCCACGCATGGTCATGTCAGAACTCAGTTGTTTAAAGCAAATAATTTGGTTTAAAAAAAAAAAGAAAAGAAAATGAGTTGTAAGAGTAAAAGCATTATTTCTGACGATTTTGCAGTTGCTGCCATTTTATTTGTAATAACCCCAGCTTTACTGATCCATGGCCTGGTAGGATTTACGATGCAACTGAGACTTACTCTTATTTTTGATAGTGTGCTAATAGGTGCATCAGCTTGTATTTTATGTAATGCCATTTATGCTAACAACACCTGCAGGAAAAATAAGCTAGAGAACACATGAACATACCTATAAGACAGAAAAGGCCTACAAACCAATGCAGTTCATAGGCAGTTTGTCCAACGTACAACTTAAAAAAATGGCCTTTTTGGTTTACAGAACATGAGAAAGGAGTAGTGATTTTGGAGTTGCTACTTCACTACCATGAATTGAACTGGCTAAGTTTGCTAAGAGCAAATATGATCCCTGCATTCAATGACAGCATAAATGTTGCAAAGGCATTTAACACAATATTAAACTAACTGGTTATTTACGGTCATCATTTATGACCGTTTTGTTATATAGAACAATTTTCTGAAGTACTGCTTCTATTTTTACTTTTCATTTTCTATACTATTTACGACACTTTTTAATGTTCCAGCCTTTTTACCATGACCACTTTTTACAAAACAATGTTTTTATTTATTGCACCTGTTACAAGCTAGATTCTCACCAGAATTCTTTTAAAATGTCGTTACTAATCTGCATTTGTAAGTTTGCACTTCAAGCACACTATTAGTATACTAAGAAGTCTGTTTTCATGCCTTACATGAAAGTGTTAATTCTTTTTTCTTTACTAAAAGTGTCTTTTTGGCATTTCAGTCTTATTTTCTGTTTTAAGCACATTTTCTTACCTTTTTCAAATACCAGCAGATGTTTCTACTATAATCAGGTCAAACAAGCAATGGCTTAGAAGATAGAGCTAATCAAGGCTCCTGGACATAATTTTATGTAAATCAGTGAGAAAAAATATTTTTTTAATCCTCCAGACATACACAAAATGGAACATTAAAGAGCAGAACACAGATAACCCATCTAAACTGAACAACACACTTGCCACTCGTGATCATATGCTAGATGATGTATACTGGACAGCAACATATGATGCTTGTACTCCTGTATAACCTTGAGAAAAATTTATTACTCAGTACCTCAATACAAATACAGATGCCAAGAAAAGATGATAAAAAGCTAAGACAGATTACTACAGAACTACAAAACCCATGCAAGTAAGATAATGCAGAGGTGAGTCATTTATAAAGGAAGGACTCTGTCGTGAAAACAGACATTTAAGTTTTAAAAAATGTATACTATAGATAATTATCAGCAGCAAGAGCACACTTTTGTACATGGAATTGAACCATAGCTCCCTAGATAATGAACTCTTCTGTGAGACATTTTGTATTCACACAATCAAAATTGCTGCTAAGTATGTCATCAGGCTGTCTAATTAAAACACCTCAGCTGTGACCTAGTTAAAGCACTGAAATGGAAATTCTTGTAGTCTCACTATGCTAACATGCAGGATAACCTACCCTGCAAGTGTTGCTTACGCAAGTTATGATACCTAAGGCCGTAGATCAGGGGGACATGTTACTTTTATGCACCAGTGCTAATTTTGCTGCACAATTACAAGCAATGCTTCCATGTGCAACCATCATTCTCTCTCTCTCTCTCACACACACACACACACACACACACACACACACACACACACACACACACACACAGTGCAGAGTAATTAACTTTTTGTTCTATAAAGCACTAGACAACTAGCAACTATATAGTGACTAATTAAAAAAAAAACTGAATGTATTACTAAACTTAAAAAGCAATATTATTATAGAACAATAATTCAGTGTTTTTAAAATACTAATTGAACCAATACAGATTGGATAAAATTATATGCAACTGTCATATGATGCTCAATTTTACTGTACTCTCTTCCCTCTTACGACTCTATCTACTTTGTATTTATGCTTATTCGAATAGTATTACCAAGGATGTCACTGCTTGTATTTGAACATCTGCAGATGACAAAAATTAAAATGACATATGCAAAGAAGTCATTTATAAATGCAAGGACACGTTCACAACTTACTATGAGCACACTTTTCATCAAGTCAGGCAGACACGTTCACAACTTACTACGAGCACAATTTTCAAGTCAGGCAGATGTACTTGCACCAGCTCACACCTGGTGCCATAAATATCCAGCACTAGCATATCTGATTGCTAGCACAACACACAAATTTGCAGCATGCTGTCCTATTCTCTGTCCAGCTGCCTCCTTTCTCAGTGTGTTTTGCTAATGATTTTCACACACAAGTTTGTCTCAAAATATTACAGCAGAAAAAGAAAAAAAAAGGTTAATACAGATTTTACCAAGGAACAACATTTTAAAGCTTAACTGAAAACAAAATAAAAGACAACAATGACACTCTCAAAGATACAGTGAAACAGAAAAATGAACTTGGGTCTGCTGGAACAAAACATCTTTTAATTTTTTTATTGAACACCTGAAATGAATGCCAGTCAATCTTGCTAAAATAGAAAGTTCTATGTAACTGTGTTAGTAAAACAAAGAGAGAAATCAACTTACTTTTTCCAAATGTTGCCCTAATCAATTCCCCTCAAAGCAAGTATCCCCACAATGTCAGTGCCAGCAGACAGGAGAAGCCAGCATCCAGGTCACCAGACAGGATGTCTGTGCTCTCCTTGGCATTCCAGCAATATGGAGATTTCTGCTACGGCCATAATCCCAGCAATGGTGGCTGGTATAACCACCAAAGGTTGAATTCCTAAGCCTTCCCCATGCATGCCTGCGTTTCTGCTACAGGGATATTATCAAAGGCTTGGGTTAGCCATGTCTATATCCTTGGCATTATCCTTTATGGTGTGGTTCAAGCCTCCACCTGCATGGTAGCAACTAACCAAATGACACTACACCCCCCCACCCGTGGGTAGCCTTGTTTCAGCCTGACTCCTACCCTCCCGGGTTCTTCTGGCTCCAGAGCCTTTATCAGAACTTTGGTTGCTCTGTGAGTGCATCTATCTACGCCTCTAAGCGAGGCTTTTTGGTATCAAAATTAATGAAGGACATTGGGGGTGATGGGACTAGCCATTCAACAGAGGTGTAAAACTTGGCTCTAGATGATTGTTACTGCTGAAGTGACACCTGGATCCCACGTGCAAAAATAGGAAAACGGGTTTGTGAATGGATTGATTGTGGAGTGCTGACATTCTATATAACTGAAAGCAAAATGTACCCTATTAAGAAAGGCTGCCACAAAAATACAAACAAACAATCTAGTAAGTGAACACAATGCAAAAGTATACTAACTGTGGTGCTAAATGATGCTGTGTTAAGTTAAAACACGTTTTTGAAACTGACTTACTTTCTCTAGCCAGTAAAAAGGTCTTTGTAGTAAACCTTTCTCTCTGAATCCAGACTAACAGGGTCCAGAAATCATTATGGGATAAAGAGCCTTCCAGCTGCAGAGTGAACACCTACTCAATTACTTTTCCCAAAAAGGATATGTTAGAGTGACATGTCTTTAAAAGTTTAGACTTTCTGGTTCAAGACAGGGCTTTATCAAAGAAGGGTTAGAACTGCACTTTTAAGAAAACAAGTTAGTATGTAGCCCTGTAAAAATTTTAGAGCACTGGTGTTAAAGACCCAGTGTAGGATGCTAACGGATTTTACTGCAAGCTGGGAATTACTAGTTTTCTTAAAAACTAAAGCTCAGTAGTGCCTCTTCCAGAGTTCCTGACATAAGTAGACCTTCAAAGTTTTTTGTTTTTTTTTAAACTGCAAGGAGCAATAACATCAGGCTTTGTTATATTTAGAAAAAAGGAAGTGTAAGCTAAATACTGCAGCAAACATACATGTACTCAGTACTGATTAAAAATTATGTTTGAGTACAACTCATAAATGAGGAAGTGTTGTGCTTTTAAACTTCAGGACCTCTGAACTAATGCTTTCTAGCCTGTACGTATCTTACTACCTCTTCCACATTAAGAAACTGAAAATGAAGTTCAAGAGATGATTAGAAGAAAAATAAAGAGGACCCCTGTTTGTCCTGCAAACAAGTGAGATGCAACAGTTCCACAGTTTTGCCAGAGAAAAACTTGGCAAATGCATGTATTGGTTTCTGTGTCAAAGTAAGTTTTGGTGGAGATAACTTTGGTTACATTCTGGCTCATTATCCCAAATGGACAGCAAGCGTGCTGATGTTTTGTTTTACTTTATTTTGCTTTTAACAAGGTCAGCTATAACCAACCGGATGAGAAGAAGATATCTCAGTATTTATTGTTTTTTTTTTACAAGTTTAAGCTGTCTTAAAATTTAAGTTACATAAAAAAAAAAAAAGATACGACAAAGAATTTCATTCAGTTATAAAAATTAGATTAGAATTTAGTATACAATAACACATTCTTTTATATGTTACAATCAAACGTATGCATCACACAGAGATAGAAATTTCAGTGGAATGGTTCATTACAGAGTGTATGATTACAACACGACTCACTGCAGGGGTATCATTTGAGGAAATCTTTCCTGCACATTACAAAGAAAGAACACTAAATTCAGCACAACACCAATGTTAAGGTTTATAACAATTAGTAGATGTAGTAAATGTCAGTAAACTATAAAAGATCAGTCACCTTAGCAGTACAGCAGCTGTTTGATTTGAACGGTAATGTTTTATGCTTTGTAGTCCATTAAAAATGAATTGTCATTAAAGACCTAACCTTTGCAGTGAGGCACTCCACCGCATGAAGTCTTCAGAGCTACTCTGCTTTAGTCATATACTATCATCATCACAATGTGTCATGAACCAATATATACGTGATGCTATCTCTTTAGATACAGTATCACTGCAGTTTTCCTGGTTATAAATCTAGATATTTTTTTAAATTCAGGGACATCTGATAAACATTTTCTTCACTAGCCCTCTTATGAGCAAAATATACCTCATCAACTTTTTATGATACACAATAAGGGCATTTGGGCAAAGCACATCTCCCAAAATTCACATAAATTACTGTCAGTAGGCATTCTGGGCCTAATGCTTTGAAAGAACATATTCACATATCTATATCAAGCTAAGATCCTCATTAGTACTCTTCAAGAAAAATCTTGATGATTGGATGGGAAATAGGAAATTCACCCCGGGGATCACTTCTGTGGCTCTGCTCGACAGTGGCACAGGAAAATAATTTTCTTGGGTGGCAAAAGCCAGGGTACCTTTTCGGCTGGGCTTGTATAGGCCCCTAGGGCCAATAGCCTAGTACCTACCTATGAACATGACATTGTCAGGTGGTCAGCAGTTTAAAGGGTATAGTAAACCAAATCTCCAAAAGCGAGTCTTAGCAGTAAACTGGTTCTGCTTACTGATCAAAAGTATATAAACCTACCTAGAAGCTCTTAAAACATATTTTACACTTGAGCCCAGAGATCTGCATCTAATATATGTGGGGGAAAGTTTGACATCATCTGAGATGATGCAATACAAGCATTCTCTCATCTATGCCATTTTTAACAAAAGATGAGGGATAAATTAACCAAAGTGTTTCATACGATCATGCAGTTAAACATCTACAGCTCATAGCTATCTCATGCCACAAAATCAACAATGAATTTTTAATGCATTAACAGGTACTGCTCCCCCCCCCCAAGAGCTTTTTCAAGAGAGACACACAAAAAGTACACTTGTATAAGTCCTACGTACGCATAACAGTAACTGCTCGATTTTCTTCACTGATGCAGTAGCCTAGGATAGTGTCCCGACAAGGATAAAGCACCTGGCCATCTTGCCAAAGCTCTACCTCCCCTCCCTCTCTCTCACTCTGACTGCTGATAGGCTGCACCCTTTTTGGAGAGAATTGTATCAGCAACCAGAGTGAGGTAAGTAGTCACTATTTTCTTGGGACTACTGGACTTTGACAAAGTACTGTGACACACACAAGTAGTCTACATACAAATATATATATTTTATATATAAATATTACATTTACTTTTCACATAGTCATACTGCCAAATCTCCACATTCACAGCCCTGCACTGATCTTCACCTTGGCTGCTTTATTTATTTTTTAAGAAAAAAAAATGTTTCTTCACTTAAGAAAAAACATTGACGTGATGCTATCCAATGTTTTCTGTTTGTTGCTTTCTAATGATTTGTTGGGACAACAGTGAGATATCTTGGGAACGGTAAATAGTATAGTATGGATAGCAGTGAATATGGACTGCCATTTAAAAAGGAAGAGTGATTTTTTTTTTTATGCTGGCAGGCAGCCAGATAACAGTAGAAGCAACCTGCACTTTTCATTTAAAGTCTAGCATTAAGGGCTAGTGTGCATTTGCGTGAAATAAATTAGAATATTTCCTCTTTGGTTACTCTATGTCAAACAAGGCTAAAATGGTCCCCAATTTTACAGAACAACTTTGTCTAACATTTTTGGCCTGTGCTACATAAAATTCGTGTTTATCTACCAAATTACTGAGAACTGCAGTCACTAAACAAGGTGAAGTACAGCTGGATGTGAATGAAAGCAAGTTAACATGTTATCATTAGCTCAGTTCACAGTCTGGCTTTATATGAAGTTTGAATATTTGTCTCTGAAAATGGAGCCAGGCAGAGAGTAAAGCTAAAATTGTCCAAGTTCAAAGTTTACTCCTGCCTTTGGCTCCTATTTTTCGTCTGTCTCATATTCTGTAGTTTTCTAAAGAGGGGGTGAGAGATACTGGGGGGGGGGGTTGGTTGGGGTTGAAAGTGACTTAGCCTGTTGGTGTTTCTTCACCTTACAGTTTGGTTTTACAGGACCAGTGTGCATTTGAATAAAATCACTAAGTATTAACATCTGAGTGTCAGACTTCATATTTTTCAGAAAATACATTCCACGCCTATATCTGCAGAGCCCTTAATACGATGCAAACAAACCATGATTGGATAGACAATTGAGGGAGATGGGGAGGGAGAAGTGGGAAAAAGTAGCTTTGCTGGTGCATCCACTCTGGGCATAGCTCTCAACCTTCCATCTCCAAAATGAGGAACACTTGCCTTCATAATATGGAACAAATGGCCAAAATGTGGAACACATACCATTGGCTTACTAACAACTTCAACTAGGAAGGTCATAGGATGGTTAAAATATGCTGTTTTTCCTTCTAACGAAGATCTTTCAATGAATTAATATGATTAATTTCTATTTACCATGGATTTCACTTTAAAAAATTCCTAACACAATGTGTGACAGACTCTTTCAATGTGGAACTTCGAGGAACATGAACTTTTTAAGACCCCAAATGAGGTACGTTCCTCATAATGAGGTACACTTGAGAGAGGGAGGTATATTCCTCCTGGATAAACAGACTCATCATCAATGATGGGGATGTGCCATAATCACAAGGCAAATTGCTAGCAACAATACTATATCTGAGAGGCGGCATTACCTGGCATTCTGTGTTGTTATGCACGTGATATTAGCTTTGGACAGTTAGAGAAATAAGTTTTCCCTGGAGTGTAGGGCCAGCATATATTACATAGCAAGGCTGCTTCACTTAACTTCCCCTGCCAAGTCACCTCTGGAGCACTCCCAGGCCAGGGGAAAAGTACCGGGAACACCTACGGATAAAAGGTGCAGCTGGGGCATGCAAATGTGAATAGGAGATGCCAGTGCAAAAATCTAATTCTAGAAACTTTCTAAGTACACAAGAACAATATTTAAAATCATTTCCTGATTTTGAGCCTTCGTCTCTGATTCTAGCACTAACAGGTTAAGAGGCATTGCTTATCACACTTAACTGAGGTATAGAGGATAACATTGTTTCACCTCCTGGGTGGGGGCTGTTTGTGAATGAAAGTAGGTTGTCTTCCTGTTGACTAATCAGTTTAAACAGTCTGGCTTTAAATGACTGGTGTGAATCCGTGTGAAATAACTTGGAATACTTGAGCAAATATGTGTTTGGTGTGAAAAAAAAAACAAAAATAAATTACTGTATCCAACATTATAATTTTTACCACAGTCAAGTTTCTAAAGTGTAAACAGTCAACAATTCATTTATGACTGCTGGGAATAGGAGCTGTTTGTGGATGAAAATGCCTGACTGACCCTGCTGTCACAATTTACTTAAAAAGTTTGCCTTTGCAGGACTAGTACACATTTATGCAAAATAAACAGCCATTTGAGGTATACAATGACAGACAGCTGTAACTGAGGGGTATGGACATGGATGCATTACAATAATGGTCTAAAGATCAGGTAGATGAAAACACAAGAATATATGCATTTTCTC
>NC_056737.1:204372850-204380350 GCF_019279795.1 Protopterus annectens | reverse complement strand
GTGGTTGTGCAACCGGAGAGTCAGTACATTTAATTGCCATAGGTATGGAGGGGTAAAGCCTCTCCACATAAAAGTAAAATTTCTGCTTCTTTTAGGTAACAGCAAATGAAAAGCATCTGTTTCATTTGCAATCACCTTATTTACTTTTTTTGTGTTTCGATGACATCGTCAATGAAGTTTCATGATGCATTTCTTCACCAATGTAAAGAATATCACTACATATTATAGTGGATATAAGACGTGTACACATCCCTGTTAAAATGCCAGGTTTTTGTGATATAAAAAAAGGACCACAATAAATCATTTCAAAACTTTTCCCACCTTTAAGGTGACCAATAACCTGTACAATTCAATTGAAGAACAAACAAATCTGTTAGGGGAAAAAATATAAAGTAAAAAACGTACAATAAGTTGGTTGCATAAATGTGCACAACCTTAAACTAATACTTTGGTGAAACACCTTTTGATTTAATTACAGCATTCAGTCTTCTTGGGTAGGAGTCTATCGGCATGGCACATCTTCACTTGGCAATATTTGCCCACTCTTCCTTGCAAAAGAGCTCCAAATCTGTCAGATTGTGAGGGCATCTCTTGCGCATAGCCCTCTTAGGTCACCCCACAGATCTTCTGTTGGATTTAGGTCTGGGCTCTGGCTGGGCCATTTCAAAACTTTAATTTTCTTCTGGTAAAGCCATTGTTTTGTTGATTAGGATGTATGCTTGGTGTCATGGTCATGCTGAAAGGTGAAATCCCTCTTCATCTCTAGCTTTCTAGCAGACGCCTGAAGGTTTTGGGCCAAAAGTGACTGGTATTTGGAACTGTTCACAATTCACCTTGACTAAATCCCCAGTTCCAGCTGAAGAAAAGCAACCCCAAAGCATGATACTGCCACCACCATGCTTCACTGTCATGATGGTGTTCTTCTGGTGAAGCGAAGTGTTGTTTTTGCGCCAAATGTACCTTTTGGAATTGTGGCAAAAAGTTCAGCTTTAGTCTCATCAGACCATAAGACATTTTCCCACATGCTTTTGGGAGACTTGGATGTATTGTTTTGCTAATTTTAGCTGGGCCTGGATGTTTTTTCTGTGTAAGAAAAGGCTTCCGTCTTGCAACCGTACCCCACAGGCCAGAAATATGGAGAATTCGAGAGATTGTCACATGTAGTACACAACCATTACTTGCCAGAAATTCCGGCAGCTTGGCAGCCTTCCTGACCAGTTTTTGTCTTATTTCATCAATTTTGGAGGGAAGTCAAGTTCTTTTCAATGTTACTGTTGTCCCATATTTTCTCCACTTTTTGTTGACGGTCTTCACTGTATTCCCATGGTATATCTAAGCTGTGGAAATTTTTTTGTATCCTTCTCCTGACGGACAGATTCTGCAACGAGATCCCTTTGATGTTTTGTAAGCTCTCTGCAAACCATGGCTTTTGCTGTAGTACGCAACTGAGTAAATCTCAAGAAAATCCTACTAGGACAGCTGAACTTTATTTGGGGTTAATCAGAGTCTCTCTAATTGATGGCAGGTGTGTACCCAAGAAGACTGAATGCTGTAATTCAAGCAAAAAAAGTGTTTCAAAAAAGTATTAGTTTAAGGGTGTGCCCACTTATGCAACTAGCTTGTTTTACATTTTTAATTTTTTATATTTTTTCCACAAACATATTTGTTAATTGAATTGTACAGGTTATAGGTCACATTAAAGGTGGGAAAATTCTGAAATAATTTATTGTGGTCTCATGTTTTTATATCACAAAAACCTGGCATTTTAACAGGGGTGTGTAGACTTTTTATATCCACTGTGTGTAGATATATATATATATATATATATATATACACACACACACACACACACACACACACACACACAAACTTACAGTATGCATGGTTGAAGTTAACGTCTGTCAAAAAATTTTAGGTAGTATATTTTGTGGAGTGTAAAGTTTGTTGAGTGGCAGAATAGTTGAGATGGGAATCATGGAATGTAAGGTAAGACATTAAAATTTCAGCACTGGGGTTGTGAGTGCCTGTATTTCTAAAATAGGTTTACAGTAAGAGCTTGGGAATCTCTCTCTGCTCATACTTACTTGTGTGTGTTAACCCTAACCCTATAAATTAGGTCACTGATTACGAAACTGTGGTCCATGGACCCCTGGGGAATTGTATGATAACTTCTTGGGGTCCACGCATCCACTTCTTAAGTATCCCAATGCCGAACTTGCTGTAGGGGAAAAAGAAACTAATTTTATGCTATGACTAAAGCAGCTCACCATCAGTTAAAAAAAAAAAAGAAAACAAAGAGACTTCCGTGTTTGCAGCTGGAACTTGGAGGGAAATTTAAATGAACTTTTCTGTTCCCTCCGTGTTACAGTGGATTTAGGCTGGTCGCAGGGATGTGTCCCTCTCCTTAGCATAGCAAAGCCAATACTGCAGAGCTGATCCTGAAGATCTTGTTCCAGCAGTTCAGGAGCGAGTGTTTGAAGACCCTGAAGGTATTTTTTTTTAAGCAAGGCTTGAACAAATCTAATATAGATTTTCACACAATGTCCAGATTTTTGCCTCTTTTTAGTCTTAGTCTGTCTCTCATAAAAATTGTGTTTTTCTGGCAAATCACTGAGGACTGAAGTCAGAAAATAATGGCAGACATTTGAGCTTTAGACTTCACATTCATAAGTTCAGAAATTCATACTGATGCAAAACGTGTTGTTCTATCAACTTTCTAAGTTTGTAAGAGCAATACTTGAAAGGTGCCCATATTTTTGGTCCTTTGTCCCCCCATTAGTTGTGGCTTTGTCCAGATTTCTTGCTCTAGTCTAAAGACGTTGAGAGGTATGGGGGTGAAGAAAAGGGTATGGGGTGTATATGTGTGTCGTACCCCTCAAATGTACAGATTTTCACAGAATATCCAGATTTTTCCCTTATATTTTCTTTTTTCGTTCTATTCCTCATAAAAATTGTGGGTTTTTTTGACAAATCACAGGGATAATTAAAGTTACTAACACTAAATAATCACCAAAGAAGGAAACTTAAGCGCCCAAAATGTAAAGACCAAGAAACCAACAGTTGGGCACCAGGAAGTCACAGAGTTGTAAAACTAAATAATTCCAATGCTTCGTGTACCGCACCAGTTGGCACTTAACTGTTAGCAACGCATTTTCATCCTGTACATAAGGACTTCATCAGATATCTAACCCTGTTACCATCCTTCTTAAATACCACACTTCCGTTCAGTTAAATTAAAAAATTAACTAAGCATGTAAAAGCAAAGTCAGTGAGAACACAAATAATTACCAAATTACAAAGTTACAAACACCCTTCAATGTAGCTAAGGGACATTAAATAAAACCCTCTTAAAAAGAGTACAAAATCTATTTAACAACATATAAAACTAAAACCATAATTTTATTTAACAATATTCAGTAAATGTTGTTCAAAAATAATGATATGCATTTGAGTTTCCAACTTCATATCCTTCAGTAAATGCATTCTAACACAAATCCTGTTATTCTAGCAACTTTTTAAGTTTAGAACAGCAACATTTAAAATGTGTCCCTAATTTTGGGCCTTTGTCCTCTCCATTATGGCAGGCTTTGTCCAGATTTCTTGTGTTAAGAGGAGGAGAGGTGTGTGTGTGTTTGTGTGTGTGTGTGTGTGTGTGTGTGTGTGTGTGTGTGTGTGTGTGTGTGTGTGTGTCTGTGCTTGTGCAAGAGCTAGGTAGCATACTCCTCAACTGTCCTGGCTTTTCCCCCATATTTTTGTCTATTCCTCATAAAAAGGATTGAAGTTGCTAAAGAATGACAGACATTTGAGTTTTAGACTTCATATCCTTAAAAAAATGCATATGAACACAAATCCTGTTATTCTAGCAATTGTCTAAGTTCATCAGAGCAATATTTATAATCTGTCCCCATTTACTTTAGGTTCTGTCTAGATTTTTTGTACTAAGAGGTTGAGGTGTGTGTGAGAGAGACTGAAATGCCCCAGTTAGTGTTAACATGTGGTTAGTAATTTGCTTAGGCTCAAACCCTGTACATCTTAGCTACAAAAAACAAGAGCCTGAATCTTACCCCACCTACCAAGCTGCATTTTTCAAGGAATTTAGTTTCAAGTGTGTTTTCAAGGAATTGTGAGCTTCCAGGGAAGGGAAGTTTACTGCTGCTCATGTTAAGTCTAGTTAGTGTGCAACTGTTTTGTTTGGCAAATGGTATCACCACTGTAGTACAGAATTTTTAAAGCAGTGTTAGTAGCACAAGCAGCAGCATACTTGTGTTTTGATGCAGAAGGCTGTGGGTTATACTCCCACAGTATGCAGATGGACTGCTGATACAGTAGAGAGTCGATTAGTGAAACGTCAATTATCCTGAACGTCAATTATCTGAATGCAGACTTCCAAAATTTTCGGGTAGAAATAAATCATAAAGTCGGAATATGTAAATGTTACACATATTAGTTTGTGTGTGTTTTTTGAGCTTGCACTACAATAACATACTGTACCATTTTGTACTTACATTAAATTTGTTTTATTTTTCTTGTTTAAGGTTTATCAAAAACATTTTTATACATTTTTTATCCAGTTCAGTTACATGTTTGATTATGTGAACAGTTTGATTAAGTAAACTACCCTAGATCCCAATTAGTTTGGATAACCGTCTGCTCAGAGGTGACATGTGCCTGACATACAAGGCCATGTCCAACCCGGAATTAATGGACATGCTCCACCTCAAAAAATCCAAATCCACCAAAACCACTAGAGCAAGCGACTTAAACCTTAGCACGGATATAAATAGGACGTGCTGGAGGGATAGATTTATCACTCAGAGACTCCCTATGCTGTGGAATAAAATCCCGGTCCATGTGAGGCAGAGCACCTCGCTGGCTCTGTTCAAGAGAAATCTTGACCTGTGGATGGGAGATCGTAGGTTTACCCCGGGAATCATCTCTGTGTCACTGCTGGACAGAGGCACAACAAACTAATGGGCACAGTATTTTTTCATATAAGGGGTGGCGTAAGCCACAAAAATTTGGGCTAGGCTTATAAATGCCTTAGGGCAGATAGCCTAGTATAAACCTATGAACCTATGAACTGACTCTCTATTGTACTGTGTTGTATTTTAAGGGGGTGGGTGCTGCAGTCCTGAGTATGTCCTCCTTTGGATGAGATGCCTAGTGATATGAAACTATTTTCAGTTTGCCATCCATTCCCTGGTCTATTGCAATATTACCAGCCTACCATTTTTTAATGTAACATTGGAAATTTATTCTTCAAGGGCAGCAGGCACTGGATTTGTAGATGAAACACTGAAATATAAATTCTTTAAAATTCAAATATATTAGTCTAAAAACACAAAGCAAAATACAGGGGGGGGGGGTCTGCCAAAATATTTCCTTTATAAAAGAGGTCCTCCAGCTTGCTAAGTTTTGGAAACTGATCTGAGAAGAAAAACAGTTTTCCTTTTTCAGTCAGTTTAGTGACTCAATGAAACAGACCACTTTGTTAGATTTAATGTGTCTCAGCATACATATATAAACAGATGCATATAAAATGTGCATGCGTGTACGTATTTATGTATATGTGTGTATCTTTATACAGCTATAGATTTCACACACACACACACACACACACACACACACACACACACACACACACACACAAGTTTATTATCAAAAAGTCGAATGTAGATGCTCTGAAAACAGACAACTGAAAGATGGAAGTTCGATTGTCCGTGTTGCTGAACACTCCATGTTTGAAAGTTCATATTAGTGGTGAATGCTACTGCGCATTCGCTGATATTAATTCAAAATACTGCATAGAGACAGCTACAAAGTGTGGTTTGGGGCATTCAACCCTTCCCCTCACTGTAGTGTGATCTCAGATTTGGAATATATAGTTATAGCAGGGGGTGTGGGGGAAATTGTATAGTTTTAATAGCTTTTATTGTTCTTAAAATATTTATATTTGTTTATCTAATGCCTTTTAAGTTTATTTCTCAGAAAATGCTCTGGAATACAAGAATACATAGACCGATAGATTGACCCAGGGGGAAGGACAGGGCATCCACTTTCCAAGCCATGGAGTGATGCTCCCTGGTGCAGAATTTGCTGAGTTATTACGGTGAAGGTTCTTCTGTTGAGCTGTCACTCGTGGGTCCAGAAGATTTCTGCTTAATTGGTCTGCCAGAGAGTTGAGAGAACCTGGTAGGAATTGTGCTAACAGGTGCAGATGCATGGCAGAGGCTGTGTGCCAAAGGGTCATGGACAGTCTGCACAGAGGGTAGGAGTGAGTCCCTCCCTGCTTGTTGATATACCACATTACAGTGGTGTTGTCTGTTTTGATCAGGAGAGAAGGGGTTGAAAAGCTATCAAGGCATGCTGGACAGCCATCATCTCTTTTTGGTTGATGTGCGGCGGGATTTGCTACAGGCTCCATTGGCCTTGTATGCACCTGTCGTCCAGGTGTGCACCCCATGCATAGTCTGATGCATCTGTGGTGAGGGTCTGGGCAGTGGGGAGTGGTGAGAAAGGCAGTCCCTTGTTCTGGGAGCATGCTGTTGCCCACCAAAGAAAATCTTTTCTGAGGTAAGGAATTATAGGTACAAGAGTCTCCAGGTCTTGAGTGTGTTGACACCAAAAGCTTTTTATGTACCACTGAAGTTTCCTCATATGCAGTCCGGCATATGGAATGAGTAGTATGCAAGATGCCATGAACCCCAGAGCTTGCAGGATCTTCCTTGCAGATAACTGGGGTCTGGTGGCTAGTTGAGAGAAGTAGACTGTCAGGAAAATTTGTTTTTCTGGTGTAAGGTACTGCCATCTGGGATGGTGTGTCCAGACTCGCTCCCAAGAAGATAATCCTTTGGGTGGGCACCTGTTTGGATTTCTTTTCATTGATTGTGTACCCTAGGGAGGTTTAGTAGGGTCTTTACAAAGGCCAGGTGCTTGAGCAGCTTTTCCTGGCAGTCTGCCTGAATAAGGCAGTCGTCTTAGAATGGGTACATCTGGATATTCCTTTGTCTGCAAAAGGCAATGGCCAGAGCCAGACATTTTGTGAAAACACTGGGAGCAGTAGATAAGTCAAAGGGAAGAGTAGAAAACTGTAAGTGTTGAGATCCTGCCCTGAAATGAAGATATTTCTTGCATGATTCCCTGATAGGAATGTGGAGGTAGGCCTCTTTTAGATCTAGGGTGGCTAGCCAGGCATCCATGGAGAGCATGAGTAGCAACTGCTGGAGGGTGAACATTTTGAATTTTTGGATCAACAGGAATGTGTTTAGAATGGATAGATTGGGGATGGGGCACCAGGTGCCCTCTTATCTGGGCAACAGAAAAAGTCTGGAGTAGAAACCTTGGCCTATCTGTTCTGCAGGAACGTGGTCTACTGCCCTGATAAAAAGCAGGGAAAGGATTTGCTTTTGAGCCTCTGCCTACTGTTTTGGAGGTAGGTCTGGGAACCCTTTTGGGGTTGGAAGGGTGTGGAAAGAAAATTTGTATCCCTGAGACACTATG